>NW_024704743.1:82329852-82487498 GCF_018977255.1 Callorhinchus milii
AGGTAAACTAATTATTCACTCCTGACGGCGCCTGCTATCAACTGTGCCAGGCTGACACCATGAAGCATAGGTTTTATAGGTCAAATTATCTCCTTCTGTATTGTAATTTCCATAAGTGTATATACAACACTTCCAATCCCACAATAAAACAAATCACTGTTCTCAGTTACATTACTTACAGAAAACCAGGTGTAGAAAGAAACGTTCTGCCACCGAAATCCTGAGGGTATTTAAACATCAGGAAGTAGTACATGTGTCCAACAAAGATGCCAACAAGCTCATCCACTATCCTGCCAATGGATTTGAAAAAAAGAGAAATGTTAATAAAAGTGCAAAAAGGCATTTATTAGGAGCTTTAGTTCCCATCATTTTACGCTGAAAGATAATGTAAGCAGCACAATGGACTGGCACCAGCACACAGTGCCAAAGAGTATGACATGCACAAATGGCACAATCCCCTATACGACCAATTGCAACATCTATACTACTGCAAGACTAATACTGCTGACTAGGGATCAAACCTGAAACCTCTCTGGTCTGTATGGCTCTGTTCCACATTCAGTTGTCTCTTTACCAAGAAATGTCATTTTTTTATTTGAAACAGATTTGGGGGAATTTTTTGCTTTGAAGGTAAATTAGTTATTCCAATAACACAGCCAATGAAGAATTCATTGGCACCCACCCAGCCTCTTTTTCATTCAATATCTGATCTTAATGGAGGCTGTTCAGTAGCCACCAATGCAAGAAATAAAAACCAACAAATACTACAGGATTTAATGTTAAATTAGTTCAGCAGAAATTATATACTTTGTTTCTATGCTTAAAGCTCATACTTATTCAAAAAGCATTTTATAATGTTATAACATGGCTATACACCAACAAAAACAAGTTGGTTGCTGCTAAAGACTCAATTGCAAAATATATTTTTCCTCTCTCTTCCCCAACCAATTATTGTGCAATTTATTGCATCAGCTGGCTCAGTTGGTAGCATTTTCTCCTCTCGAGCTAGAAGTTTGTGGGTTCAAGCCCTATGTTGGCCCGTGAACTCACATAGTTAAAGCTGACACTCCATTGCAGAGCGGAGGGTGTGCTGCATTGTCGGAGGTACCATCATTCAAATAAGATGTTAACCGAGGCTCATCTGCCTGTTCAGGGGGACGATAAAGATCCTGCAACACTACCACTAAATAAATATTGGTCACTCACTTCATGGCTGTTTGTGGGACATTGCTGCATGCAAATTGATTGCCAGGTTCACCCATAAAACACAGTCACTGCATTTTACAATATATCCTATGAAGCTCTTTGGGACATCCTCCCGACATGAAAAGCACTATATTAAATGTCAAGAGCATTATTATTATTATTAATTCTGCTATAGAATACCTGTGTAAATCAATTCTATGGCTGAATTTTGTACAATAATACAATACAACAGCAGCAAGAATACAACACTACTCACAGTTCTAAAGTGAAGGCTCAGCAGTAGGTGTGGCTGATGATTCCCAATTTCATAGTGCGGTACATTATGCTCCATCTATAACCTCACCCCATAACCCAGCACCAAGCTGTTCCACACATTTGTATTGTATTCATTCACAATTCTATGAGTTCACATTGCTTAGAGCACATTGAATCTATTGCATACTTACGAATTCCTTAGGATATAGTTGAATATTAGCAGAGCCCACGGTAAGTAGCAGGCCTATGAAAACAAAAATATAACATTCATCTGTGAAAATCTGTGAACTTATCTCGATGCCATTTAATAGTTTTTTTTTTACTGATGTATAAAATGATATTGGGTTCTGGTGTTACAATGCACATTAGACCATTGTTAAACACTCAGGCATTATCCCTCATGAAGTGCACTATACACATACAGCTTGTTATTGTTGAAGTTGCTTTGAAATTTGAAAGCAATTAGTACCTGGTAATGTACCTGGGACATTGGATGGACAAAAATAGCAAAATTTGCTTACCTTAAATGTCATCCCAAACCAAAATGTTACAATCTGGTCTTTATTCAGCTGTGCCCACACATATACCACTGTCAGAACAAGTGGAACAAACAGAATCTGCAAGCAGAGAAAAATGATCCCCGGGTTATCACGCAATTGTGGAACAGAAGAAATATTTATAGAAACATTCTAGTGTTCATGCCACTTTTTTTTGGTTCATGCTGCTATTTTGAATACTGCACTACTTAACACATTATTTCAATTTAACTTTCAATGAAATAGAGGCTCGTCACTGTAGCACAAGCCTACAACATCACACAAGCCCAAAAGTTCTGTGTTTCTACCTTGGTTGCCAAGGGGGAAATAATATCAGTCATCTCCATTATTGATTTAAGATGAACTCAAAAGTCATGCAATGTTACAGCACAGACGCAAACTACTCAGTCCATCAAATCTGCACTGGTGCTTTTCTCCACATGAGCCCCCTAAACTAATCCCACTCTACTGTTCTCTCCTTTAATATTCCATTTGTAAAGAATTTGCAAAGTCTGCTTCAACAATTTTGTTAGAGGATTTATAGACTTTTTAAAAATAGAGGGATTAGGGGATATGGGGATAGGGCAGGTAATTAGAGTTAGATCTGAAGATCAGCCATGATGATCTTATGTTCACATTCTCACTACCCTTGATGTAAAGAATTATTTCTAACCTTCCCTTTAAAATCCCTTTGTGGAATTTCATGTGAAATTTGTGGCCTTTTGTTACTCATTCAATGACTAGTGGAAATAATCTATTACTATTTATCCCATCAAAAATATTCGAAGACCTGTCACGTTACCGTCTTATCTTCTCATCTCAGGGAAAAAGACAACTTTTGATTTAAACTGTGGCCCTATTGCAAATAGCCATTGACACTACCATACACTTTCTGTTATTCCGAATCAGCAATCCTCACCTACCCAATACCAAACAAACTAAATAAAATCACTTCTCGTCTGTCACGTAATAACACTAAAAGTTCTATTTTTCTTGCTCTCAAGCTTACATTTAACCAGAGCTTTTACACAATAAATATCAGCATCTAAGCTCATGAATATTTCAACAAATAAAATGCAGCCTTTTCTCTCACTCTCCTCCCCTCCCCCACACACATCAAAATAACAACTGGGCACGTTTCCTTCCGTTCACTTTAAATTTAAACATGAAAAAAAATTTCAGGAAGTACTCTTTCCCCATTCCTTTGATACTCACTGGCATTCCGATGACAAATCCAACTATCTGTTGCAGTATCATTCAGGAAACAAATATTCATTTTGTTTCACGTTATTGGCTATTGTCCCAACAATCTGATGTAAATGGTTCTGAAGTAAAAGATAGGACTGGCTATTGGACACAGGTTCACATGCCTGACATGTCCACACACTTTAGTCACATTGACAAGTCATGAGTTACTGCAGACCCAAATGGCTTTGCCAGACATAACTAATTCAGGGAGGTTCAGTTACAAGGATTTTTAAGACATTTTATCCAACTCAAAAGGATTAATGGACCCATTGGGATTTGACCCCAGACCCTTTTGTTCCCTAGTCTCATTGCTCAGCTAACCTGGACTAACTGGGTTATCCTTTTACAGATGTATACTGAAAAAGCTACCTTCATAACATGGGATTAGCCTAAAATAAATCAAACATATTCATATATCGTCTGAGGTATATACTCAATGGGAACAATTGAATAAAAGTGGTGTTTGTTTATCACAGGGACGGCTTCTATTAAATACATTATGGAAAAAAAAGGAAAGAGCACAAGCAAGTTTCATTCCAGGAAGGGTGGTTAAGGCCAAAACCCTGGACTAATTTTTTTTTAAAAAAAGCTTGCTACAGTGAGGGGTAGATAGTAGAGTAGGTATTCTGGAAGGATTAAATCAAATGGGCCAAAGAGCCTTCTTCATCCAAACTAATCTTATGTTAGATGAAAGTTAGATGACTAGGCAACATTCCTTGACAACATAAAGGATACCACCGTGCAAATCCAGTTGAAAAACAACATAAATACGTAATCGGCTGTTCTTCCAAAGAAATCTGAAAGAAAAGAGAAAGGATTATTTTTCCAGCTGCCTGATCAAATGCTTCAAATCACTCAAGATGTTTGAGACAGCACAGACCCTCCTCAACCAGAGTCAAGTTTGAACTTAGTCTAAAAAAAGTGGTGAAAACTTTCACTCAGACATCTATTCCAAGAGGAGGTACCATCAATCGAACCACTCAACACATATGATTGGTTAGCTCAAACCTTTTAAAAATAAATCGTCTTAAACGATAAGTGTTGATAAGTAAACCGACTTTTCAATGTAAAACTTGACTGTGCAAGCGAGTTGAATGCACATGCACATACGTACAATATATATGGCACAAATTGTAGATATCCTGAATTGAAGATTGCATCGATATCAATGGGTACCTAGTCGTTAGGGCTCTGTTGGAATTGTCTGACCTGGATTCCACTCAGATTAGAACACAACCTCAAGTAACACTTATCAGACCTGCAGTTTTGAGGTCCCCCTTCAATGTACCTAAATTTCAACAGCATGACAGAATCAACTCTTCTCTCTAGGGATTGAGCAGGAGAGTGGCATTTATTTGGGTTGATGTGAAGAAAACACTAGCATTGATGGGTTGAAAGGGTTGAAAGGTCTCAAGACCTTTCTCTTCGACCGTGCCTTCAGCTCCCCTCTCGACTCTCTAGCCCCTCCTCGCTACCTCCCTTCCCTCCCCTCACCCTGACCATTTCCCCCCTGCTCGGGTCCTGACCCAACTGTACAGCGCCTTGGGACGTCCTCCTGATGTGAAAGGCGCTCTATAAATGGAATCTTGTTGTTGTTGATCTAAACCTTGGGGAGCCTAGGAATAAAGTATTATAATGCAGAGTACTTTCAAGTCCAGTGGCTCAACAAAGAGAAGCCTTCTCTCTAAAACATCAGGGAAGACATCTAGTTCTATTCTTGTCCTGAAGCCATGCAAGATTATTTTACATATGAAACTCTACCACCTTTCCGGACAATTTTATGAAAGGCCAAGTTGGCTTTCTAATCAGAGGGCTTAAATTCCAATCTCCAGGGATTTGGCAATTTCAGCGATGAGGAAATCCCACTAGAAGTTGACATCATCCATACCACCACATGCAATGCAACCCTCTGAATTTTAGCCCCCTGATGTTCACAAGACAAAAACATACCTCTTTCCAAGTTGGAGGAATAAGAATACAGAAAATAAAGCTGAATCAGGTAATGGAATCCCATCGGGTAGAAGAGACATGCTGTTATCGGTCTCCATATCTGTGAACAAACGATAAGGTTGGTTCTTTATTATTTCCATGCATAGCACCAATCTAGTGAGGAAACAGACCATGGAACACTTTATGTGTTCTTCAATGCTTTAAATTCGTAGTCTTAAAAAAAACTGCTGAAATATTGCACTTTGTTTTATTAAATAGAATGATTAAAACGTCTTCTGACCCAAGTCCACCCATGCTGAACCAGATCCTCTGCAAATTGTGGATGAATCCTCATGTGAAACAGATCATCGAATGCCAAAATTAGCAGAAAATGTTAGTTTGCTAACCTAAAGCACACAGCTTACATTTGTTAGAAACTGAGGAGCTACCGGTGGGCTTGATGTATTTTCAGTGGGATGGCCAGTGTCTGAGTTGTAATGTAATGGCTCAGACTTGGGGTCAGGTCATCTGGGAACCCGGCTGCACATCTAGGAAAGGAGCAAGAGGCACAGAGTTCCCCAAAAGAGGAGAGCCAGAGTAAATAACCCCCAAAATTGAGAGTTTCACCCTTTCAAAATAAAAGAAAAAGAAGTAACATATCAAACTCCAATTTAATCAAATATGTCTAATGGGAATTAAATATTTGGGTAAGTACACATACAATAGCCAACCAGCCCTCACAAATCTTCCTTCCTGCACATTTCCCTCAGTTGTATTTCTCTAAAAACTGCAGCTAAGGCATAAAACCTTGTTTAAATCCTTCTCATAATGATTAGGTTTGGCGTTCTTCAAAATGCAGCAAAGTCCAGTGTCCAGATCAGAAAAAAAACAAGCATTTACTAATCATTGGCAACGCTTGAATAATTCTGAAAACCCAGACCCAATTGTATAAAATACAAAAATACTACATTTTATACAATTTAGAAAAACTTCACATAACCTTTATCAATGTCTATTTGTTCACACTTTCCTAACCTCTCTTCCAACTGGCACATTTTGTTTAGTATCTTGAAATCTGCATGGCTGGGTTTATGAACAGTGGAAACATCAAATCCTGTTCAGACTTTGAAGAATCCCATAGAATCCTGCACATAAACAACACTCCCATGCGGCTAGTTTTAAAGTACTGCATTCATTTGAATCTTAGGAGCAGATTTGTTTTCATTAAAATAAACCTCCAAAATCAGGGTGCACTTTAGAATTGATGGTGTTATAGGAATTGCAACAAAGATCTTTTTCCCCGCTCTAAAATCATTAAATTCAAGCCTTGTGCCATGAACAGCAATCAGCAGTAAGATTTGAGGTTTAAATTCACCAGCTTTTTTTAAAAAAAATCACAGAACAGCACCAGCCACACAGAAAATTTAAACAGTTTTCACATTTAAAGACCATTACAACATGCTGGGGCTTGGTGATGTTTACTTGGATAAAGAGAAGGCCATTCTCAACACATCTTTTCGGATGTGTGAATGCAACTGGAAACTAACAAACGTGTTCATTTTTAAAAATGAGGCTGTCTGTGCCTGGTATGGCCTCTCTCTCTCCCCCATCCCTGTATTGTAGACACACTACGCAGAAAATTCCTTAACAATTATAATTCTGCAGTCAACGTGACCTTATCTGTTTACCAACGATATCCTTCTTGATAGCTATTATGGCAAGCTGTCCCTCCTCGGTGGAGTATTCTCTCCATCACCTGTGTTGACCATTCCTTTCCAGTCTAATGCCTACCTCTCTGTATGCCTAGATGACCAAATACTGTACTCAAATGCTGGTCTTTCTAGCTCCATTCACAAACTTTAATTCATCCATAACTACAGTACATTTGCACAGATATAGTACAATATTTTGCTTGCATCTCTCAATGCCAAATTCGTAAAACTAGTTGAAGCTTGTCCCTCCTCAGTGGAGTATTCTCACCATTGCCTCTTTCGCTCTCATTTTTTTTTACTGAGAATAAAAAAAGTCTAATTATCGTATCAGATTATGTAATAATGGACCAAAAAAAAGCTTCCTAAATTGACTCGTTATCCTTTAATCCCTAGTACTCAGTACAAAGTCACTTATTCCTGTTGAATCACATTTTCTGCTCAATTGAAATTTTAACAGCACACAGGCTATCAGAATGTCATACTTTTAGATACTGTGAGTGGAATTGATAACTAGAAAATAATTCATCATGTCCTTGCGTAAATATTCTTTTAAATAAAAAAAATCAGAATTCCTCTAATATAAATGCTACTTATATTTCCATCTGGAGACCCTCTGTCTCACCCCCGATCTCGCCTCTTTCAAGGCCAGTCTCAAGGCTTTCCTCTTTGACCGTATCTTCGGTCATCTTCCCACCTTCATCCACATCGCCCTCCACTCCTCTCGACTCCAACCCCCAGATCGCGTGCAAACACTTCATTGTCCAACGGCGCCTATGAAAGTCCTCCCAACGTAAAAGGAGCTATAAAAAGGCTGCCCCTCCAGCAGGGCTCAGCATTGCCCCTCCCCAGCAGGGCTCAGCATTGCCCCTCCCCAGCAGGGCTCAGCATTGCCCCTCCCCAGCAGGGCTCAGCATTGCCCCTCCCCAGCAGGGCTCAGCATTGCCCCTCCAGCAGGGCTCGGCATTGCCCCTCCCCAGCAGGGCTCAGCATTGCCCCTCCCCAGCAGGGCTTGGCATTGCCCCTCCCCAGCAGGGCTTGGCATTGCCCCTCCCCAGCAGGGCTTGGCATTGCCCCTCCCCAGCAGGGCTTGGCATTGCCCCTCCCCAGCAGGGCTCGGCATTGCCCCTCCCCAGCAGGGCTCAGCATTGCATTGTTAAAGACGGGACCACAGTTTAAAGATTTATCAATGAGCCAGACAGGCTGGGGTCCTAATAATCGGTCTCCATGGGTAGGGAGGAGGAAAGAAACAGCTAGGATTCTTAGTCCAGATCATCTATATACTAATAAAACGACAATGTCTGCATGTGTGCATTTCAAGAAGGATCTCAATAACCGATTGATGTAGAGACATGATTTATACCTCATTGGAAGGTCTTGCACCTAGGAGTGACATGGGCATGTTTGTTTTCAGATATCTATTATCGTTCGTGAGTTATGACCTAAAATGTATTGCAGTTTTGCGTTTTACGCTGCAGTCACACCTGGTGGCCACGCTGGCTGACCGTGATGCTGTGGCATCCTGCGTCACAGAGCACACACGTAGCCAAGCAGCGTCAGGACCAAATAAAGAAAACAGATTAAGCTAAACCGTGGCAACAACAGCAAAATTACATATTTAAAGCGCCTTTCATGTCCAAAGGAAGTCGCAGTGATTATAATAATAATAATCCTTGCATTTGATATAGCGCTTTTCACGTCTTGAGACGTCTCAAAGTGTTTCACAGAATATAATGTAAAGTGAATTGACTGTATATTTTGTGGGTGAAACGCGGCAGCCAATTGCGCACAGCAGTGTCCCACAAACAGTTGTGGATTGAAGCGACCAATTTATTGTTTTTTTTCTTGAGGGATTATTATTGGGCGTGTAGAGTAAGGAAACTTGCCCAAGGTTTGGCCCTGCTGGGAATCGAACCCAGGTCTCTCACTTGCCAGGTGAGTGCTCTAACCACAGAGCTACAGAACTCCTAAGGAACCCAGGAGACTCGTGTTACACTTTGGGTTGTCAACCCTACCAATAACATAAATACTCAATACTCAGGGTGACTGAAACCTTGAATCCATTTGGTTAAAAAGTGATCTTATAGAGATTAAACGATTGGAAAAATATAAGACTTTATATTTTTATATAAGCTGATGTTTAAAGAGTAAATGATTTTACAGTATCTTATTCTCAAAGATGCTCAACTGTACATTTAAAGCAGTGTATTTCTACAGTTTAACTCAGTCTATTCCAATAGTATGCATAATACTTACAGTACAACTTGCAGTAAAGTCAATATCTAATGATATTTTGAAGGCCTCTTTAAGTACAGTTCTGTTTTCATTATATTAAATTATACACCTATATTTATCAATTTAAAGATGCTTAAGCGAAAATTAAACCTTTCAAGGATAAGTAAAAATCCTAGACAAAAGAGAGAAGGCCCACAAAATGAAACTGAAGACCAAAGAACAGCGAGGCTGTACTTAAATGCTGAAAGGACTGCAACAGCGTGCCAAAATGAGTTGCCCACTCAAAGAACAGTGGAGCCAAAATGAGTCCTCCCATAGGATTCCTCCCAGATGAGTATAGATAAAGATGAAATATCTGTCTGTGTGCCAATCTACATTCCATATTGGATGCTTTGGTTGCAAGCAAAGCTGCAACAGGTACAGCTAGTTAGTCTATAAAGTGCACCTGCCGGGAGACTGACAGTTCAGAATACGTGAATGTGGATGTTCTTTGGTTTTAGTCCAGCGGCCCTAAACTATGGCTCAGTTGGAACCGCTCTCGCCTCAGAGTCAGAAGGTTGTGGGTTCATTCACCACGTTGGGACTTGAACTCATATAATCTAAGATCCAATGCTAGTGCTGGGGGTTTGTTGCAATGTTGGAGGTGCCGTCCTTTGGATGAGACTTAAAACATAGTGCTTACTCAAGTAGACAGTTTTCTCCTGGTGCCCTGGTCAACAATCCCCAATAAAATTAGTCATTCACGTTCCGACTGTTTGTGGGACAATGCTGTGGCAGCTTGGCTGCTGTATTTGGCCACAAAATAGTCACTCCGCTTTACAGTAAACCCTGTGCAGTGCATCTACTTACATTTGATTGCTTTAGAATTATATTCTAAATTATAAGGCAGTCCTCTTAATTGAGGGTTTCACAGGATGTTGCAAAGCATGAGCATGGAAATTAAAATCTTAAAAATCATTTCCAGGTCACAAGAATTATAATTCTGTCCAAACACAAAAAACAATAGTACATGCAAGCATAACTTATTCTGGCTCCTTAATTGAACAGTTTCCATCCCTTTTTGGCCTGTGCTGCAGGAAGAGCTGACATTGGAGGATCAAAAAGTGACCTTGCTATGAACGCTTGGCCATAACAAGCCAGTTATTCCTGTGGTAACCCTTTCATAGCAGAGTGTGAGCACTGGTACAGTCCAACCCGTCTTCAACAACATCTCAGGGGACTGGGCCAAAGTGGGATTTATATAAGAGTGGCCTCTGAGAAAGTGTTTGTTGATCCAGAGTGGTTGTTGCTGAGTGGAGGTGGTTGCTTGAACAGGTTTGATTGTACATCAAGAAAAGTTGAATCCCCTTTAACCCAGGAAGATGCAAGGAATAGTATAAGCCACAACTTCGGCCTGCCCAAGTGGAGAGCTAGAATTTACTTCGAAAGAAAAGCCAACTTAATGCTCGCAAATCCATCAACTATTTGAACTAATATAGTTACCCACACGTAGGTTGCTTGTAACAGATGTCTCCTCACTTCTCTGCAGTACTGTGGTTGTTACTTGAGCATGCTACTGCTACAGACTCACCAGCTGCACTTCTATATATAAACTTAGTGCACACACACACATTTCATTTACAAAAAATACGCTTGTACCGCTGCAGCAGTACAATACAGAGGTGCAGTTTGCCTCGGCTTACACAACTGCCTGTGACCAAGGATTTCACTGGAGTGAAACTTAATGGAGCTTGTGGTTTTCAGGACAACAGCAGACTACAATTGGCCTCGATAGCTGAGGACTGTGGGAGATTGGAAGGGGCAGGACCTCAATGCTTGAGGGTTGCAGCAATACGTAAGCATCACCCAACATGAGTCAGCAAATTCAGAAGTGAGAAAATGATACAGGCAAAGCCGTAAGCTGTGTTCTGAACTTCTTTAGCTCTTAAAATGTAGTTTGTCATCAGTAAGCCTTAAACTCAGAACTTCAGAACTCTGCAGCTCGTGTACTGTCCCGCACCAGGCTTCGTGACCACATCACTCCCACCCTCGCTCGCCTCCACTGGCTCCCCATCCCCCAGAGGATTGATTTCAAGATCCTCATCCTCACCTACAAGGCCATTCACGGCCTCACTCCCTCCTACCTCTCCGACCTACTATCCCCCTACCTACCTGCCCGTACCCTCCGTTCCTCCGGCTCCGGTCTGCTCCACATCCCCCGCCCCAACCGCCCTACCATCGGTGGTCGGGCCTTCAGCCTCTCAGCCCCGAGGCTCTGGAACTCTATCACCCAGTGCCTTCGCCACCTCCTCCCTTTCCTCCTTCACGGCCGGTCTCAAGACCTTTCTCTTTGACCGTGCCTTCAGCTCCCCTCTCGACTCTCTACCCCCTCCTCGCTCCCTCCCTCCCTCCCCTCACCCTGACCATTTCCCCCCTGCTCGGGTCCTGACCCAACTGTACAGCGCCTTGGGACGTCCTCCCGACGTGAAAGGCGCTCTATAAATGCAATTTTGTTGCTGTTGTTAAAGATAACTGAGTAAAATTCTGAATGGCAATAAATGGCATTTCTGTAAGCCTATATATTTTATATATAGTCCCGTAGCTTAGTGGTTAGAGCACTCGCCTTGCAAGCGAGAGGACCTGGGTTCAATTCCCGGCAGGGAGAAACAATTACTCCACATGCCTCTGTTCCTACTAGCAGTAAGTAGGAACCCAGTTGTTAGTCGATTGGTGGATCGCTTTTCCAGGGGTAATTCCTTCAAAATAAAAATAATTCATTATTTTTATTTATGGTCACTCAATCCACGACTGTTTGTGGGACACCGCTGTGCGCAATTAGCTGCCGCATTTCACCCAAAAAATATACGATCAATTCACTCTACAGTATATTCTGTAACGTGCTTTGAGACGTCTCAAAGACGCTACATAAAATGCAAGGATTAATATTATTATGATCTGCTGCAATGATTTTGAAGACAGATTCTAAAAGCGAAAGCAAGGCTAACAAACCATGCCTTTTATTAGAATAATTTAGTTCTTATAAAGGAGTACAACGCAACATGTTAACCTTCCTTTCTTTTTATCCTCGTGTGTATTTCCATAGGAACCTAATAATAATCCTTCCATTTGATAGTGTTTTTCACGTCTTCTAGACATCTCAACAACATCTTGGATTTATATAGCGCCCTCCACGCCGGACAGCAGCTCAGAGCACTTCACAGTAATGGCTCCCGGGGCCGAGCCAGGGGAAGGGGGGGGAAGGTGACCAAAGGCGCAGTCGAAAAGAAAGGTCTTCAGCAGAGACCTGAAAATAGGAAGAGAGGGGGTGAGGCGAAGGGAGTGAGGCAGGGAGTTCCAGAGCCTCGAGGCGTAGAGGCTGAAAGCACGGCTGCTGAGGGTGGAGCGGAGGACTCGGGGGACAAGGAGGAGGCCAGACCCGGAGGAACGAGGAGCATCTCAAAGCGCTTCACAGAATATACTAATAATAATAATAATCCTTGCATTTGATATAGCGCTTTTCACGTCGGGAGGACATCCCAAAGCGCTTCACAGAATATACTACAAAGTGAATTGACTGTATATTTGTGGGCAAAACACGGCAGCCAATTGCGCACAGCAGTGTCCCACAAACAGTTGTGGATTGAGTGACCAAATTATTATTTTATTATTTTTTTCTTGAGGAATAATTATCAGGCATATGGAGTAAGGAAACTTGCCCAAGGTTTCGCCCTGCCGGGAATCGATCTCCGGTCTCTCGCTTGCGAGGCGAGTGCTCTAACCACTGAGCTATAGGACTATAGGAACAGTAGTAGGCCATTCAGCCCTTCGAGCCTGTTCCGCAAATCAATTAGATCATGGCTGATCTGTACCTCAACTAATTCTGTCAATTCTAATTTCCTGCTTTTTCCCCATATCCCTTGATACCTTGAACTATCAAAAATCTATGAATCTAGAAACCTATAGGATCATCAAAGGGCATGATAGAGTAGATAGTGGGAGATTGTTTCCCCTGGTTGGAGAAACTAAAACCAGGGGTCACAACCTTAAAATCAGAGGCCAGCCCTTTTGCACTGAGTTGAGGAAGAACTTCTTCACTCAAAGGGTAGTGAATGTGTGGAACTCACTACCCCAAAGGGCTGTTGACGCTCAGTCCTTGAACATATTCAAGACTGAGATAGATATGTTTCTTATTGCAAAAGGGATTAAGGGATATGGGGTTAAGGGGCTGGGTCAGGTTATTGGCTGGAGTTAGATCAGCCATGATTGAAGGCGGGGCAGGCTCGAAGGGCCGAATGGCCTACTCCTGCTCCTACATGTTATGTTAAACTCACTCTTGAAGATGTGGATGGATCCAGCATCCACAGCCTTTTGGGGAGAGAATTCCAGATTTCTACCACCTTTTGAGTGAAAAAATGCTTCCTGATTTCACTCTTAAATGGCCTGGTTTTAATTTTAAGACTATGCCCCCCTTGTTTTGGATTCCCCCACCAGAGGAAATAGCTTCTCTGCATCTACCCTATCAAATCCCTTTATCATCTTAAATACCACAATCAATCCAGGTTTACGCAGCTTTTCCATGTAACTTAACCCTTTAAGGCTTGGTAACATTCTGGTGAACCCGCTCTGCACCCTTTCCAGGGCCAATTTGCAGCAATGTTCTGATTTTTATTTCAGAAATTGCAAGGTTTTCTGTGCAGTACAGCCTTACTACCCCTCTACACATAAAATGTTACAATGATAAACAGCAATACTTTGTGAAATCTGGGTTAATGATTTTGAAAAAAAATCAGTATTTTCCACCCCATCTCAGAAGTCGCACTACGTTTACAAAAATAGGTAAATATAACAAAGCCTGACTCAGATGCTAACTCTCTTGCCTCCAAGTTAGAAGTTGTGCATTCAAGCCCCACATAGGGACCTTGAATTCAGTCTAGCTTGTCACTCCAACGCAGTCAGAGGAGCCAAACTTTGGATGAGACATTAAACCGAAGTCCCACCTGCCTGTAGAGCTCGAAAAGAATTGTAGTTTCTTCTGATGTCCTGACCAACAACCTCCCAATTAAAATTATTCATTTCGTGGCAGGTAAATGCACCACATTCACCTGGTTACAAATAAATAGCCAATACACTTTACAGAAAAATTCCGTGAAGAGCTTTCTAACAATCTCACAATGTGATAAGTCGCTATAATACTTGCGTTTGACCTAGCACTTATACAACTGAAAAACCTCAAAGCACTCCACAGGATTTTATATTAAGGTGCATGATTGTATTTGCTGGCTATATTAACACATTTGGACCAAAGGTCACCTATGGATTCTCTACATTCAATTCAATGACATTTCACAATAATATAATTGATATATCCGAGTAATCATTGAACCACTGCCTAACAAGGAGCCACATTCCTCCTTAGCAGCTTACTCACCGCTCCACACTAACCACATTCATCAAGGAAGCAAAAATAAGATTTTGAGGACGCATCAGTGGTATTGAAAGTAGTTGGTTTGAAATTACATGACTTTAAAGAGTGTGTGGGGGGGGAGTGAACTTTCATTGCAACTGTAAACCCTGATCTCTGAAGACCAGCTGCACTGTAACACGTAGGAGGGAGGGAGGGAGGGGTGGAGGGTGGAGGGGGAGGGTAGGGGTGGAGGGGATGGAGGGAGGTGGGGAGGGTAGGGGTGGAGGGGATGGAGGGAGGTGGGGAGGGTAGGGGTGGAGGGGATGGAGGGAGGGGGGGAGGGTAGGGGTAAGGGGGGAGGGGAGGGGGTAGGGGGGGAGTGGGGGGGGGAGTGGGGGGAGGGGAGGAGTGGGGGGGGGAGTGGGTGGAGGGGTAAGGGGGAGGGGAGGGGTGGGGGGGTGGAGTGGGGGAGGGGTAGGGGGAGGGGAGGCCTGATCCAGTGAGGGCTGAAGTCAGGCGTTTACAGTGAAAGCTCCGCCTGCGGTCGAGCGAGTCCTTACCTGGAAGCGGTAGAAGAAAGGCTCGGCCCACAGCACCAGGGACCTGCCGCTCACCAGGCTCAGCCTCTCCAGGACGGGCACCACCACACTGCCCGTGAACCAGCACCTGGTGACCGGGGGGATGCTGCGGTACCACTCTCCCAGGCCGCTCTCAGCCATCGCCGCTCCTCAGGCCCAACAACCGCCACCTACAGTGAGAGAGAGAGGGAGGGAGGGCGGGGAGCAGTTGGAGCCCCTTTCCCGGGGCCCTGTGGCTTTCAGGGCAACGACTCAAAAGTACCCGACGCTCACTCTCGCCTCTCCTCCTGACGTGGCTGCCAGAAATTACGCGAGTAGCCCAACATCCGCCAAAACACGAGCCCAAATTGTTACACGGCGGCTGCCTGCAGGCGGGCAGACCCAGGGGCTGGTGTCGGGCGAAACCCTGGTGAGGAGAAGGTCCTCTCGGACGGGAGGGGGCGAGGAGGAGGGGGCGGGCAACGTTTTGCAGGTTCACGTTGAACGTTGGGGGCCGCGCGGCTTTTTTTTCCCCCCACACAGGCACAGGAAATACCCGCCCAATTGGGCTCGAAGCCGCCCAAACTGCTCCCATTGGTGGCTGCCGCCCGGCAGGGGGTGCGCATGCGCGCGCCGCCGGCCGGGCCGGGCTGTGTGTGAGGGGGATTGGAAAGGTTCCGGGCGGGTTCGGGCGGGTTGGGCGGGCGGGGGATCGGGAGGCAGAGGCCCGGGCGCAAAGGGAGGTTCCGCGGGCCCAGAGCGTCCCGGGAGCCCGCGTTCCCGAGACAAAGGGCCAGAGTTCCGGGGACAATGGCTGCGTTCTGAGCAGCGGCGGGTGGGGTTGACAGGGGGCGCGGGCGGCGCGCGGGCGGCGCGGGGCGGGAGGGCGGGCGGGCGTCAGAGACACAGAGAGCGCTTCCCGGTGAGGGCTGGCGCTGAATGGAAAATTTATCCCCACAGGTCAGGGGTGTAACTAAGGTGACAGGAGGGACAGACACCCAGACTGGTCAGTCAGGGCTCTTCCTCAGCCGTATGCCCACCCAACCCATCGAGGACGAGCATTGCTCCCAGGCCTTTTAGAGAGGATGAGGTGAAATGTACAGACAGACTAGACCTACTGTTTGCCAGAGGATGTGGAAGCCGGTTGGAGCCATAAATTCAAAAAAGCCTGAAACAGGACCAACACCAACAACAAATTACATTTGTATAGCGCTTTTCACGTCGGGAGGACGTCCCAAGGCGCTGGGAGATTGAAGACCAAGACAAGACCAGAGATTGAAAGACATGTTTCCTAACACAGCATTGGGATATGTGAACAGACTATCAAGTAAAAGCATGGATTAACTCACTCCCAACAAAAAAGTTGGATGTCTATCTGCCTGAGAACTGTTTTGGAGGGTAATGTCTTGAGTTGGGCGAGTGTTTCATCAAACGATGATTTGGTGCTGCGGGAAATCATGGCAAGTTAATTCAGTCTGTGGAGGGGGACATGCCAAGCTTTGATGGTGCAGAAAGAGACTTGGAAGAATAGAATGAAATTTGTGTTTGATTTGGGGGGATCAGAGAGTATGCAGAATTTCGGGCGATGAAGTGGGTAAGGCGTTGTCCACAATAGGCCTTGGTAGACAGTGCCGTTTTCCGGTTCTGTTCTTATGATCCTCAATACTGAAGAGTGTCTCGTTCAGCAACTCAATACAGACCTTCAGAGTAAATAAGAATAAAGACTCCTTTCTGTGTGCAGAAAAGTTATAGTCAATGCACTTTATAGTATATTCTGTGAAGCGCTTTGAGACATCTCAACTACGTGATAAGATGATATATCAAATGCAAGGATTATTATTTTATTGTAGAGCCACTTATCCGCGCTCCAGATAACCACATGCAAGTATTCTTATTGGCCAGGTTTGTTTGTGCATGTGCCTTTTAAGCAAAGGTTAGATTGTTCACACATGTGTGATTTAACCAATGGTGGGATTTTTTTGTCCATGCACATAGCGATCACATGGTGGTATGTTACAGCACGGCATTGTATAGAGGAAATTTTAAATTCTGCAAGATACTGTTTAATACATTATAATCTGTACACTATATTTCCGAGTATGGAGCGCAAGAAAACGGCCAATAGAAAAAGAATTGTGCTCACCATTGAAGAGAAGCTCAATATCATACGACGGTTAGAAAATGGCGAATCAGCAGCAAAACTTGCTTCTGATGTCAACTTGGGCCTCCGAACGATCTATGACATTAAGAGAGCAAAAACAAAGTTATGGAAATTTTTTAAGAAAACGGACAGTAGTGCAGGACCATCATATCTGAAAGTCATCAAAAAGTCTAAGTTCCATCAAGTGGATGATGCTGTGCATCAGTGGCTCCTTCAGCTTCGTGCTACAGGAGCTCCTATCTCGGGCTTCATGGTCATGGAGAAAGCACGTCAGGTTCACAAAGAGTTGGGTATAGAACAGCCGTTTTTAGCCAGCTCTGGCTGGCTTCGCCACTTTAAAAGGCGCCGTGGCATCAGGGCACTAGCACTGTTGGATGAGAAACCTTCAGCAAATTTGTCAGTAATCCAGTCAACTAAGGAGACATTTGAGAAACTTTGTGAAGACCAAGATCTAAACCCAGAGCAAGTGTACAGTGCAGATGAAACCGGTCTATTTTGGAAGTGCCTGCCGACTTTTACACTCGCGACCAAGCAAGTAGAGACAACTCCTGGCATCAAAGTCAGTGAGGAGCGGGTGACGGTGCTCGTGTGTTCAAACGTTACAGGTACGCACAAACTTCCACTTCTTGTCATTGGCAAATTTGCGAGGCCAAGAGCATTTAAAGATTTAGACATTCATCAATTACCTGTTGATTATTACCACCAGAAAAAGGCCTGGATGACTCGGGACATCTTCCGTTCTTGGTTCATATATAAATTTGTTCCAGCAGTGAAGCTACGCATGAACATGGTAGGATTACCACACAAGGCTGTACTTCTTCTTGATAATGCTCCAGTACATCCTGACGATGGCTCTCTTTGCTTTGGGGACATCACTGTTTATCACCTGCCGTCTGATGTTAGAGCTATGCTGCACCCAATGGAACAAGGTGTTCTCCAAAATTTGAAACTGCACTACAGGAAGGATCTGCTGAGTAGTCTTGTCTTTGGTGTAGAAAATGATCTGTTGGCATTCTCAAAGTACTACAACATTAAGCACGCCGTGTATTCCATTGCCACGGCCTGGGAGAAGGTGGACCAGATAACGCTGCAACGTTCATGGAGGAAGCTATGGCCTTGTATTGAGGAGAGTGAGGAGCTCATTCAGGAATCAGAAGAGGAGCAGGAACAGGACTCTCTTGTGGAGAATTTTGTGGAGAATTTAAGAAATGTGCCAGGATATGAAGATGTCAACGGCGAAAATGTTTCTGAATGGCTTGTGGTTGACAGTGCAGATCCAGGATACAGGTTATTAGATGACACAGAAATTACTGGTGATGTGCCAAGTACAAAGGTTGAAAACAGCAGTGAGGAAGAAGAAGAGGAAGAGGAAGAAGAGGAGGAGGAGGGAGAGTTGGACGAGAAATCAAATGAGGTGGTGGAGGTGGTAGTTGAAGAGGAGATGTTAATGTTGAAGGTGAAGGAAGAGGAAGTGGAGGACAAGAAGGTGGTGGAAGTGGAGGTAGAATTAGACGAGGAGATGGTTGATGTGAGTAAAATTTCCCATAAGAAAGCAGTTCAAGCATTTGACACTGTCATTCAATATTTAGAGGGGCAATCGGATACGGAAAGACAAGATATTTTGCTTTGTATGGCCCTGAGAGACCGAGCACTGGAAAAGAAAAACCATTACTTGAAGTAGAGTGATCACTAGCTTTCCATCAACTTTCTCTTCACTTCCTTCAACATGGAAACAATAAACATTTGGAACTCCTTCAGAAGTAGGAACAATGTTCTGGGTTACAGTATTTTAATTATTTATTGTTCAATTTGTATCAGAAGAGCAGGGGGTAAAGGCCTGAAAAAGATTGCCTAAACAGGGTGGAGTGAGACTACAAAGAGATTTGAAGACCCAGACAAAGATCTAAAAATCTCATCACATGTCTTATTCACCATTAAAATGGCAAGTCTCATCAAGCCAATTCCATTCCCATCTATTGAAAAGTTAAAAGCCTGCAAGGAGGAGAGAATATAAAATGAAGCACTTGGTGCATTTTTTAAAGGCTCAACAAAATTTGCAGCTGTTTAAAAACAATTGACTTGTCCAAGCAAGTAAATTGGCCACAAAGACTATTTACTTTGGTACTGTAATATATTGAGCTGATAACACTCTTAGTTTTTATATTGTTTAGTAAATAAAGTTGGTATATTTGTTTTGTTTATAAACGGTGTGGTAATGTTGACTTTTCAGAGGGAGTCTGTTAACTTGTCTGTGAACAAGTCATGTCCAAGATGCACTCCAATCGATTTGGTGATATAGTTAATCCCTTGGGCACACACTTAGGAACGGCTAGGAAGCATAGATACAGGCTCCACGATTTGGAGGATAAAAATGTCAGTTACAAAAACTTGCTCAGCCATTTATGAGAGGTAAAGATCCTGAACAATTGATATCAGTAAATACAGGATGACCAAAAAGTCATAACTCCTATTATCTAAACAAAAAATCATAATTTCTTTAAGACTTATTAGACATTGTAATGGTATCATGAATTTTTGGTCACCCTGTACATATAAAAATAGCAATGAACTAAGAAAATAATTATAAAATAAAGTATTCTGTATCAAAGTAATGTATAAAAGGAGAATACAAATCGAAGTTGATGTTTATAGTTACAAATCACATTGGGGCTAGCACAAGCCATTCAATGATGATGGTTGAATCCGAAATGGGAGAACCTGACTTTCAGATTCTTGCTGTTGCTGTGCATTTCTAGCTGTTTCTCATTTGATTTTATACATCAGTTCTGTTTGCAAACATCATGAGTTATGCATCCGTTAGCACAGGATAATTTGTGTTCTATAAATTGCTGATCTTCAATATTTATCCTACAAATAAAACATTGCTGCCTTGACATGTACAGTATTCTGTATATATTTGGTGAATATATAGAATGTTTTATTAATAATAATTAGCATACCATGGGAGAGTGGGAATAAAGAGGTTAAATGGATTAGGAGTGGAGACTCATGTGGAGTATAAACTCCGGCACGGACTAATTTGGCTGAATGGCCCATTTCTGTGCTGCAGTGTTCATATAATTCTATGCATTTATATAGCACCTTTGTGTAAAATAAACATCCCAAAGTGCTTTATAAAATACAGTATAATTAGTTAAAAATAAAAGTATGCAACCAATCTGCGGCAGCAACATCTATAAACCAATGAGGTGAGCAGCCAATTAATTTGAATTTAGGGATAAATTTAGATAGAGGAGAGAAATATAGACAGGTTAAGCAGCAGAAAGACTCCATCTTTCTTTGAAATGGTAATGGCAGAATGAACCCGCAGGTCCCGGAGAGACGTAAATTAACAATGCTCAAAAAGGTGATTTATGAAAGTAAATAAACTTCTGCATAACATTGGAATGGTTAGGCAGGTAAATGTGTCAGCCGATCTATTAGCAATAATTTTCCA
The DNA here is from genome assembly GCF_018977255.1 of Callorhinchus milii. Taxonomy (NCBI): domain Eukaryota; kingdom Metazoa; phylum Chordata; class Chondrichthyes; order Chimaeriformes; family Callorhinchidae; genus Callorhinchus; species Callorhinchus milii. Next base: position 82,350,529 of record NW_024704743.1, read on the forward strand.
TGTACGCTTCCTTTTAAAATTTCAGATTTTATTTTTTTTACACACCAGGTAATTGCAAGTCAACAGCTTGGCAGTTATTTCTTTGCAGCCTGCCCATAGTCACCATGCAATAGACTTTATTTAAGTTAAAACAAAACCAGAGCAAGCAAACCTTAAGGAGTTAAGATTTAAGATTTAAAAAGCAAAATGATTGCAAACTCATTAAAACACCTAAAACAATGTACAATTACACATTCCTTTTTATAATGTGCCAAAGCATCAAAACAGGGTTACTTACTAACACGCTCCCTCCCCGCCCCAAATAAGCAAGGATCACAATTGGTAGATCTAGGTTAAATCATTGGCCATCTTCCACCCCCCCCCACCACCTTTACCCCCTCCACCTTGGGTGTCCAGTGCCATGGGACGTCCTCCTGACATGAAAGGTGCTATATAGATACAGTAAATGTAAATTTGGATTGTAAACCAGTGCCAAAAGAACAGTGCATCCTGAAGGTCAACAAAAGCCAAGAGACCTTTTGTGATCAGATGGGCATCTGACATGAAGAAAATCATCAACATGCTTAAGATAGAACAACAACAATAACTTGGATGTAGATAGTGCCCTCCACGCCGGACGGCGTCTCAGAGCGCTTTAAACCATGTGCGTACACCAACCTACACATGGTAATTTCCATGTCTGGATTTGGACGTGTATTCCGTGGCGGGATGCACCCTGTTTACCTAATTCCTGAGAGTACTGGGTCCAGGTTGGTGAGAACCAAGGCTTGGGGAACCCAGAATGTGTGTTGGAATTTAACCGGCCCAAGCCGCACAGATAGCCGTATTTTGCAGGAACAACCTGGCAAGTTTCCCGCTGGCTGTCCAGCTGAAACCACCATGTCATCACACCCACCACCTACCCCACCCCCCACTCCATCCCACCCACCACTCACTGAGGGATTGCAGATCAACAGGAGCTGAGAGACTACATCTCCCGGCGGTCAGTGGGGCGGGTGCGCATGCGCGGTGGTTGTTTCCGGTCTGTGGGCGGTTGGTGGATGAGGCGTCGTTTCGGTTCGCCGGTGTGTGGCGGCGGTTCCTCGCGGTCCCCGCGGTCCCGCCTTTACTTTAATATTACACCGTGTCTCTGTGTGTGAGGTGGTGTTGTTCCTCTCGCTGCTGCCCCACTCGGCTGTGTGTGTGTGTGTGTGTGGGGCTCGGGACGGTCTCTCTGGTTTGAATTTCCCGCCGCTGTTCCCTCCGACGGCCACAAACGGTTATTTTTATATTTTATATATAAAGAGAGGAAAACCCTGTCCTACCCCATAACCCCTCCCCCATACCCCATACCCCCTGCCCTGCCCCATACCCCATAACCCCTCCCCTGCCCCCTACCCCCTGCCCTGCCCCCTGCCCCATAACCCCTGCCCTACCCCCTACCCTGCCCCATACCCCATACCCCCTGCCCTGCCCCATACCCCATAACCCCTCCCCTGCCCCCTACCCCCTGCCCTGCCCCCTACCCCCTACCCTGCCCCATACCCCCTGCCCTGCTCCCTGCCCCATACCCCCTGCCCTGCTCCCTGCCCCATACCCCCTGCCCTGCTCCCTGCCCCATACCCCCTACCCTGCCCCCTGCTCCCTGCCCCATACCCCCTGCCCTGCTCCCTGCCCCATACCCCCTGCTCTGCCCCATACCCCCTGCCCTGCTCGCTGCCCTCCCCCATACCCCCTGCCCCATACCCCCTGCCCTACCCCCTCCCCTCCCCCATACCCCCTGCCCCATACCCCCTGCCCTGCCCCATACCCCCTGCCCCATACCCCCTGCCCTGCCCCATACCCCCTGCCCTACCCCCTGCCCCATACCCCCTGCCCCATACCCCCTGCCCCATACCCCCTGCCCCATACCCCCTGCCCCATACCCCCTGCCCCATACCCCCTGCCCTGCCCCATACCCACTGCCCTGCCCCATACCCCCTGCCCTGCCCCCAGCCCTGCCCCATACCCACTGCCCTGCCCCCTGCCCTGCCCCATACCCACTGCCCTGCCCACAGCCCTACCCCATACCCACTGCCCTGCCCCCTGCCCTGCCCACTGCCCTGCCCCCTGCCCTGCCCACAGCCCTGCCCATAGCCCTGCCCTGCCCGCGGGGATATGCAGAGCGCCGACATCGGGGCCCGGCCAGAGGGCAAGATCTGGCATCGCAAGCCCAGCCCCAGCACAGCAGACGGGTAAGAGCTCAAACCAAGTGTTTCTCTTGTTTGTTTAGATAAAAATGTTGTCTGCACTTTACTGGGAAGAAGTTTCTTGGATGCCCAGTGCCCACTGCTGGTGCCTTGTGTGGGTACCCTGAGCCTGGTGTGGGTGCCCAGCATGTTGTCTGGCCTTGTCCAGTATAGTACCTGGTCTGGTGTGGTTACCTGACCCTGCACAGACACCTGGTCTGGTACAAATACCTCTCCTGACATGACAATGTCTAAGAGTGGGCACCTCGCCTGTGTGATTTTCTGGATAAATTCATCAGCAAATTGCAAGGTCCTACATATACAGCCATAAGATAATAATAATCCTTGCATTTGATATAGTGCCTTATCACGGCTTAGCGACATGTCAATAAGACAAATGATTTATTCATCTGATAGATTGTTGCCTAAGACGTCTGGAGAAACTCTTTTTGACTACTATCATGAGATATTAACATCCACCTCAATAAGTTAAACATCTCATTTCAAGTTTGACATGACTGACCCAGTGTTACCCATTGTATTGCTATGACAATCTGCTGGTTCTTGTGCCGTGAATGTTGGCCACTAGGGTGAAGCTCCAGAGGCTTATGCAAGTCACACCATCCAGAAAGAACAACAACAACATGATTACATTTGTATAGCACCTTTCATGTCGGGAGGACGTCCCAAGGCGCTGGACAGAGTACAGCATTTCAAGGGAGAAAATTGATAAGTACATTGTTGTAGAGTGGTATATCGTGAACCTTTTTGTAAAACATATTTCAGTGGCATTATATTGAAAAACATTGTTGCATCACAAAAATGGTGCATGATTTTTGCAATATGGATCTCTTCCATATTGCAACACATAATGGAAGCATTTCAAGCATGAATTTTTCACAGTAAATTCATTTTACAGTATATTATGTGAAGTGCTTTGAGACGTCTCAAAGATGTGATGAGGCGCTGTATCAAATGCAAGGATTATTATTATTATGTCCCTTAAAATACTGTAGAATGCATCAGAGCAGAGTCTTAAGCATCAGTCTGACCTATTTCACTCTGGCTGATGTACAAAGAACCCATATTGGAGTACTGTACCTGTTAATCACATATTTAACACAATGGAATTGACATTTCTTACTCATCCTACAGTGCCGCTAACCCAGTGGAGTCCAAAAATTGCAAAAAAAATGTTTTTTGTGTATGTATATGTATTGCACTCAAAATATCCAAAGCTTTAGAATCCAAAATAGTGCTCCAAGATTGGTATGTTTTATTTTAGTTGTTATTAGTTTTGAGCTTGCCACGCTCGCTTTCATGTACAATAAGAATTTGTTCATGTATGATGTGCAGCCCTATGTGAATTTCTATAAGTAATAAACTTTTATAGATAACATAATTTATACAACCAGGCTCGACTTTGCCAACGACCTGGTCACCCTTCCCAACTTTTCCCTCCACAAGCTGCTGATCAACCAGAACTCGTGTCCTCTCCCGCACCAGGTTCCGTGACCCCATGACATGACACCCACCCTCTCCGGCTCCACTGGCTCCCCATTCCTCAGAAGATCGAGTTCAAAATTCTCATCCTCACCTTCAAAGCCCTCAATGGCCTTGCTCCCTCCTACCTCTCTGACCTACTAACCTCTTATCAACCTGTCCGCTCCCTCCGCTCAGCAGGCTGCTGCCTACTCCTTGTCCCCCCACCTGGCCTGCCCCACCATCGGCGGTCGGGCCATCAACCTCTCTGCCCCCACCCTCTGGAACTCCATCCCACTTTCCCTTCGCCTCCCTCCCTCGTCTCCTTCAAGGCACGCCTCATGACCCTCCTCTTCGACCGTGCCTTTGACCACCCTCCTGCCCTCCACTCCTCCTGATTTGCCCCCGCTTGGGTCCTAATCCCAGACTGTTCAGCTCCTTGGGACGTCCTCCCAACGTAAAAGGCGCTTTACAAATGTAATTTTGTATTGTATAATTTATGAGTAACACAATGATGAGAGATTAATGAAAACCATGCAGAAAAAAAACTAATATTTTAATTAGTTTAGTAATTGTGTACAAAGGTTAATGTTACCTCTTGAGGGGAATCTGAGTGTTTGCAAACTCTCTTCTCACAATTCCTAACAATCCCTGAGAGTTGTTTTGGCATCAGCTCAAATGACTTCTCACAGTGAGGTTATGACAATAGAATCTGTAAAGAAGGAAGAAAATGACTGTCTTACTGTCTTTTACAGTTAAACTATTTGCTCCTTTTTGTTTCTCAAGTGTTGTTTTGGTTTCTTTTCTCAGTGTTGTCGTAAATATTGTTCACAGTGTGGTGGGCTACCACTCGAAATTCATTCGATTTCTTCATGTTGCATTTGAGACAGCAGGGGAAGCTTTCCTCGCTGGTGATCACCAGGGCAATGTGTATGTCTTTGACTTGAGCAGGAACAGGTACGTGAACATGAATATTTAGTTAAACATACAAAATTATTTGTAAATTGAACAACATTCTGGGTTATCGTTCCTTATTAATATTTTTTATTAATGATATGTTTTACATTATTTAAACTTGTACAGTGCATCAGGTAGAACATTCAATCACAGCTATGTTTCTTTTTGATAATTCAATATACATTGTTCTTGCGAATATCCAAAACTCACTACACAATATATTTCTTAGCTGTGTAGTACTGCAACGGTACCTGATAATACTTTGTGTTTTGACGTTATACCTCAAAGTATGTTTCTATCATACAAAATGGTAAAGTGGATGTGACGGCTTATAGAAAGTTCTTCAACTCATTTTATCTCATCCAGAGTACCCGCCAACTGTTTTTCCATTACAGCAGCATTAAACTGGTTCTTAAATTAATCCAGATGAAAGTGAATAGAAAAGTCATTTAAGTAGAATTAGCAATATATATAAATATATGATATATATAAGTGTGGTTTTAGTTAATAAGCAAGGGGTATGGTTGACAAAAGGATCTGCTAGGAATTATGATCATATTATGGAGTAGGCACATACAAATTGTTGAATCATTGGCCGATTTCAACTACCCACATTTCAATATAGACTGGATTATTGACATGGAAGTCGGGCAACAGAATCCACTCTAGTTATTGTGAAGCAAGGTTGCTTCAAAGCCATTGCTGTTGTAGACTTTCAAGGGAATATTTGGCACATCTAGAGTTCATTTATTATAAATTGCACACAAAGTATCCAGAATCCAAAATATTGCTCTAACATTAATATGATTGTTTTCATGTTTGAGAACTTGCCATTCTAGATTTCAGTTGCAGTTAGAATCTGTTCATGTGTAATACATGACCCTGAGTTCTTAGCAATAATCAAGATAACGTAATGTGGAAATTGTGGAACCTTTCAGGAACAGTGATCCTTTTATGATTTAATATAAGATTATCAGGCGGCAATCAACACTAGAAAAGATGGCAAAGATATGACTTCAAAACCACCAACTTCTAAGGAATTATGAACGTTAATTCAGCAGAGGAATATGCAACTCTTTAAAACTGTTTTTGAATAAATATAGATCCAAGAGGAAAGCACAAGCAATCCCATTACAACCTTTTATTGTGTTCATGTGTGTGTGTATGTATACATATATATACTAAATATATATTAAAGGCTGAGTCCGTTGCATTACAACTTCCAGTGTTTCCTCTTTTGTTGCTCCCAAGCATAAGCTTGGCTCATACACAAACAAGCACCTGGTCTGGCAACTATTATCCTTTTAGCATTGTTATCCAACATACTTCCTCCTTCTTGCATCTGTGTTAAAATTAAAAATGTGTGTGCTTTCTCCAACTCTGACTCATTCCCATAACCTCAAGGCTATGGAGCATCTTACCTTTCACAGTTTTCTCTTCCTCCTGCAATTAACAGTCTTTGAAAATTCAAGCGTGGCGTAATCTGGTTGGCTACTTTGTATTTTAACTTGTTCGTTTGCTAGTCTTTCCATTTTTGGAAGTCCACTTCCCTATGGGTCTTGCTGCTCATCTAGATTTTTTTAAAAAAACATTCACTTGGAACATCACAGGATAGCCTTAATCCTGGCAGATTTTCCATTTCCTTAATTCGGGGAATTTTGTGGCCAATTATAGTGGCATCCTGCTGGGGTCAATTAAATTAACAAACCTGGGGACTGTTAAATTGCATTGCTCAATACCACACTGTGGTGCATCTAGCCATTAAGGAACTTCAGGGACCCCTTCAACCTCCACACCAGTTGTGGGCATCTTCATGAATGAAGGTAACCATTAGCCTAAGTGCTGCTTGCACCCCCATTAAGTTTTGCTATGTGATTAAATAAATGAGAAAACATTCAATGGGGTGGGTGCACAAAATGGAATCTTATCTGGCTGGTATGCTCATGCCTGTATTCCAGAGACTGCCTCAGGTGGAGACTTACAGGACTCGGTGACTTGTGAGACACAGCAAAATTAGTTGTGAACAAAGATAAAAATGTAAGATGCCAGTTGGTTTGTAAGCCATGCACTGTAATGGCACAAGCTGTTACATTTTCCTACGTGTCAGATATTGGCATTGCTTGACACTTGGGGGGAAAAGAAAGAACAACCATAATGCTTTTTTTGTTTCCTTTGTAACTAAAGCCAATATATATCCTGCCCATGGCACTGAACATGATTATAATACACAGTATGTCTACAATTTCACATATGACTTTTTGCCAAATCACATTTTCTCCAACTTACAAGTAACTGCTTCAATGTGTATTTTTTTATTGACAGAAATGAATCACTCCATGTACCTCCATTGGGCATTATTCTGTACCGTCCATGCAGCATACTTCATTGCTGGGAACTCTTGTTTGGTACATTGTGTGAATTTGGTCCAGTAATCTCATTTAATTTGTAACATGTGGAATTAATTTAAATATTAAGCACACAGGAACACATTTGCAAAGCATACCTAACAAAGCAGACTTGAGTACTGCAACAAATTGGTGATGTGAAGTACACAGAGCAGATTGACCTCCAATGTGTTCTTTTTCAGTAATGTTATTGGGAGGTTATCCATAATGTTATTTTCTGATGATTGTTTTACACAGGTTCAAACTTGTACAGAGAACTGGGCAGTCATGTACAGCACTGGCTTTTAATCTTCGAAGGAAAACTGAATACCTGGTAGCTCTGGCAGACTACTCTGTAAAATGTTTTGATACAGGTACCATATGTTTTGACTGGCACAGTATTCAGCAACTGCTTTACAAATGGTTCAAGTTAAAGTTCAATTAAATGCTAGCTTAGTAACCTGAATTTAATGTCTCTATATTGACCTGCCTTAAATAACCATGTAGCAACAATTAATAGACTTGGCCTCTACTTTGAATGGCACTTTCATATAATTAAAAAAAAACTTAATTCAGTAATGTTTTCCAGTATCTAGTGGTGAGGTTCAAATTTGCATTCTAGAAATAAATGTGAAAAAGACCACAACATTTTGAAAATATTACCAAGAGTATCGATATGGGCTGTGTGATGGATGTTATATATGTGGCCTTTGATAAGATGTCAGACGAGAGATGTATATCGAATTGAGAGTTACAGTGTTAAAGGCAAAGTGGAGTGGATGGAAGAGTCGCTGAGGGACAGAGTACAGAATTCTAATAATCCTTGCTCTTGATATAGCGCCTTATCATGTCATTAAGACACCTCAAAGCGCTTCACAGAATGTGGAATCAAGAGGTGCTTCTCAGACTGGAAAGATTTGACACTGGTGTGCCCAAGGGTCTGTACTGGGACCTTTGCTTTTTACAACATTAATATTAACATTAATTAATTAATTTATATTAACATTAATGTCTTGGATATGGAGGTGAGAGAGTTGTGCATCCATTTTTTGATGACACCAAATTAGGTGATTGGCAACTTGTGAAAATGATTGTGTAAGACTTCAGAAGAGCACTTGTAGAATCGTGAAAGACATGGGCAAATGGAAGATGTAGTTTAACCCAGACAAACTATGAGGTACCACATTTCAGAAAATAATGTCTAAAGTGATAAAACATTCATTAAAGTGGAGGAGTAGAAAGTTTTGAATGTATAAATATATAAATCACTAAAAGTGGGATAAGGTCATTCATGGTCAAAAAGTTGATACCATTTATTTTAATAATAATTATTTCTTCATCAATTCTTTAAGACTTATTAGACATTGTAATGGTATCACAACTTTTGGTCACCCTGTATAAAAAGGTAAATAGGGTAATAAGATGGGATAAGGTAACAGAAAAAGCTATCAAGAAGACACTCGTGGTTCTGGGATTTATAAACCTGCGTATTGAATTTGGGCCCCCCATTAGGAAAGGATGCCATAGATATGGAGAGGATGTAAACCGGATTCCCTGGGGTGGTAGTCAGTTTAATCAGCTGTGGTTTGATTTTTTTATATAGTTGTGTTACCTTCTGAGGTGCTTTTATGCAAATGAAACCATAGGGAATTATTTATTGTGGATTCTCAAATATGTATCCTTGTGTAATAGCATTCAGTTCTAGGATAAATATCTGAACTCAGAATAATAAACTGAAGTGGTGATGAAGTTTTCATTTGCTGCAGTATTTAGTTCTATGATGAAATGTATCTTGAATTTTGCTTGTTGATTTTGTTTTACAAAACATTTCACACTTGCTAGATAGCAAGGAGCTTGTGAGCTGGATGAGGGGTCATGAGTCAGCAGTTTCATCAATTTCTGTTCATGGATCTGGGAGATACGGCATAACTACATCAAGTGAAACAGCCCAACTCTGGGACCTAGACACTTTCCAACGAAAGAGGAAACTGAATGTACGACAGTCTGTTGGCATTCAGAAGGTTTGTATAGATGTTAATATGAGAACTATATTTAGACAATACAAACTCTTTGAATTATTTAAACAGTGGATTGGACCGATATTTGGTCTCTGACCCATATTGTAACCGGGGATGCACAAGATGCAAGTTAATATTCAACCATAAGGCTTTCTTGGGTGGCTCTTTGTGAAACTCAGCACTGACATTTCTGACGTTGTGGTCTTATGGCCTAATGCTACTTGAGCCTTTGAGCATTTAGTTCAGGTTAATATTCAAATAGAAATGATATTAAAAATTGTTACTCAAATCTAAGATGTGTAAAATCACTGGGCCCTGGTGGTTCACCTCTGTTTTTGCTGCCTTGGGAATGAATTAAGGATAAATATGACCATTGGAGAAATGTTTTCTTGCCCAAGGAATGGTGTGTCAGTGTGGCTCAGTTGGTAGCACTATTGGTTCCAAGTCAGAAGGTTGTGAGTTCAAGCTCCATGTCAGCACTTGGATCTTATATAGTCTAAGCCAGGGTGGTCCAATAGGTTGCATTTCATCCAGCCCAAGACCATCTTCGAGCAGCCTACTCCCTCCCTCCCCGGCGAGCATCCTCCCGTATCCACAGGACCCCGTGGTTGGAAAGACACAGTTGGGGAGTGGAAATAAAGACGGCCTTTGCTGCAGTCTGTTAAGAAGCCTCTCCAAAACTGAAGGGATGGCAAACACATCTCCTTATTCACTGTGGCCTTACCAACTGCCGGCTCTTGCCGCTGCAGATAGTGAGTCGCGTGGCTGATTGAGTAGAGGGGCAGAGAGAGAGAATGTGAAATGCACAGAAAGTTCTTGCTTCCTCCAATACTATATCAGCAAAGGCATAATGTCTTTTTGACACCAGTGTGATAAAGAAAACGTTAACAAGTTACCAATGGTGCCGTATAAAACCATCATTATACTGACTGTTGGGTTCTCCTTATTTCCTGGGGGATAAAGCACTTTGTCATATAGACCACAAGTTTGCAGGTTTAATCCTGTGCTGTGTAGCTGATCTTGGTGGGCAGGGGTCGGGTCTTTAGAATTAGGCTCAGCTGTCTCTGTGCTCCTCAGAGGAAAGATCGGCTAGCCTGCGTGCTCCTGATTGTTATCTGTAACCTGCTGAAAAATGCACTTATGTGGACCCAAGTGCTAACAGGATTGGGTGTCTGATGTCAGCCAAAGCGAAATAGCCTGCTGACTGATGCTCATTGTACAGATGCTTGTGAAGAATGGCATCATATTTGAGGTACAGTAGGAGCAACTGTGGAACTGTTCCCCGCTAAACAGTTTGAATCAGGAGAGAAAAGAAAATTAAAGGAAAAGATACATTGATTGGCGCAGTGTTGCAAAATTGTCCTTTAACCTGTAAATCTTGATTCAAATCCTGCCTGCTTACTTAATCCTTACAGATGTGATGAAAATTTTCTCTACCAGCTGTAAGGGTATTATATGAGATTGTGATGCAGGTTTGTCACACTGCTTCCCATACTTTAATTGAAGCTGACATTAAATAAACACTTACTTGGGGATATCTCATAGATGGATGGTGCAGAAAGGGTTACACTAGAAGTGCAGAGTCAGACATGTTTTTGGACGTTCAGATATAGGTTATAGGTTACTTATGTCCCTCACTTTAATTATTACTAAAATATATTGTAGTTTTACAAAATTGAAGTGTTTGATTTTTTTTCTAACTTAGGTGTTCTTCCTTCCACTGAGCAACACTATCCTTAGTTGTTTTAAAGATGATTCTGTCTTTGCCTGGGAAAGTGACACACTGCACTGCAAATACCAATTACCAGTGCCAGAAAATGAACCCCGGATAAATTATAAAGCTTTTGCTGTCACCAGGTAAGATTTAAACCAGTTTATAGTACACTTAAGTGCTGAGGATTTCTAGGACACTGTTCCCCACTAAAGAGTTTTCTCTTTCATGACTTTCCTGCCTTGTAGCACAGAGGTACATGTATTTAACTCTATGACAGTTGTGTTTTAAAGTCAAATTGCAATCAATTTAACATTGTTCCAAAAATATTGATAGAACATCCTTTTTATTTTTAAATTAAGCGCAGTTTATTGTATTTTGAATAAATATAGTACTGTATATTCCTTCCAAACTAATCAAAGAATTAAACAAAGATGATAAGTTTGCATTCTTTAGTGTAATTATTGTGATGCAGACCACATAAGATCATTCACCACATGGCTGTTTGTGCTTCCAAAAACACAGTGTAACTAATGTAAAGTCCCTACACTCATTGCAATGGTTTGATGTGATTAAGTGCTATAAAATGCAAATAAGATTCCCCTCCGACCCCCCACATGTGGTCAAATTGCTGAAAAAAGTGAATTCACATTCCAAAGTTAGAAGTCTGATCTTCTATTGTTTGCAGAGATGGTCGTGTCCTTGTTGCTGGAGGAAAATCAAACTTTCTTCACGTTTGGTGTCTGGTCACCAGAAGGCTCCAGCGAATCATTCAGATGCCTCCAAAAGTGCGAGCTGTGCGCCATCTGGAGTTTCTTCCTGACAGTTTTGATGGTGGATTAAGCCAGGTGAGCTTTTCAATTGTGTGGTGTTTAATAGTTAATGTTTAAATGAATTTTACCTTTTTTTTCCTTCATGATTGTATCTGTAAATGTGAAATAGTTCACAAATTTTCTTAAGAACATCAAATCTAGAATGCAAAGTATGTATTTGCCAAAACATGTCACATCAAGTTACGTGAGCTGTTGTATTGTTTCCCATACAATGCCTGAAACAATATTTATAGCATCTCAAAACTGTAAAACTGCTTAAGGGACAAGTTTGTTCATTGCTTAGTGCATGACCTTTCACCTCCTTGACTTGCGTTTGAATCCAATTTAGGGTAATGAAAAGTCTCTTCTGTCCGAGTCCTATGGGAAATTGTCAATTGCAATGCCGTTTCTAGTGTTCTACTAATTATGATTAGTTTTATAACTTGTATCATTTGGCGTTGAGCATGTAATCAGATGTTTAATTTAACTTGTTGCTTTCGAATATAACTTTTGTTGTTTCATATGCTATAAAGTGGTGCTTTTGATCAATGTTGCAGGTTATTGGTGTCCTGAGTCAAGATGGCATCATGAGGTTTATCAACGTTGAGACATGCAAACTGCTTTTTGACATAGGAAGCCTTGACAATGGGATTAACACAGTGGCTGTCAGTCCTAATGGGCGCTACATTGCAACTGTGTTGGAGAATGGCAGCCTTAACGTTTATGATGTTACAGTATTGTCACAGGAACTGAACAAGGTATTCATCAGAGTATTCATCAGTTTATTGCTCGTGGGGTAAAATAAATGTAAATGCACATTCAGAATATTATTATTGTGAGCTTGAATAGTTAGGTGAAATATTTTATACTAATCCACGAGATGCAATGTGAGGATTTGGGCAGTAAAGAAACCTAACCAGAGTACCATTGCTCAACTATTTTTGTTGTGTTAATAAATACAGTAAATCTGTCCAGGACATGGTAAGTAAATGGGTTGGTCCATGAGTCTCCACCAGTGTTCTCTCTGCGATAGTACAGTTTGACGTGTGAATAATGATTTCACCAATAACTTGCATTTATATAGCGCCCTTCACGTGGGGCAGGTCACAGAGGGCTTATCAGTGGCAGAATCTGACGCTGAGATAAGAGAGAGGGGAAATGACCATTGGCACGGTCAATGAGGAAGGTCTTCAGATCCAATCTGAAGGGAGAGTGAAAGATGGAGGGATTGAGCCTGTGAGTTCAGGAATTTCAGGGTTTAATCCCTGAGAGCATTTTCAAATTTCATTTCAATTTTTTAAAAAAATAAATGCAGTTAAGCATTCCAATTTACTCCATGAAGTCTCCCTTGTACATAAATAACAATGTGTAGTGTATAAGAATTTGAATTCATCTTTAATGGAACATTTTCAGTGAAAGTGCAAATAGTTTCATGTCTCCTTTTCAACTGAGATCTTGCAGCTATGGTTTGCATGGTGAGCAGCTTGTGAGCAGCTCAAGCCAAAGAGTGCTAAGGTCACCAATAGAAACTTTTTTGCATTTTACATCTATTACTATGATCTGTGGCCAAGCACGTAGCTTCATATGAAGGAAGGTTTTGAGAGAGACGCTAGACTGTCTCCTTGTTAACGGTTTCAGAACTGCACTACCTGATGCCTTGTTGCACGCCACCTCTCTGCTCTCTTTACCAGACAAGTTGTATATTGTGGAAAGGATCAATGATGGACATTTTTAAAAATCCTTTCACAAAAACATTAGTTCATAAACGTTAAACGTCAAAGTACAAGTTAACACTTAACAGTAGTTTAAATATAATTCTATATTTCCTATGCAAAAAAACAATCCACAGTATAATACTGGATCACATTTTTTCAATCTTAAATATATGTTGGGGCAGAGTCACTGCAGTGGTCTGATAACTGGGGACTGGTTTATATCAGTTTGCTGTTACACGGATGAAGTAATTCTAAACAATAAACTTTGCTCTATGTAATAATAGAGAAAAATTGGCACAAGATTAACTCAATTTCAGCAACTGAGATCATATAATTCTGGGGTAGAACAAGGCATCCATTCACTATATCATGATGCTTTGAGTACAGTGATTGCGAATGAGACAGTGTTTGGCATCTTTGAACATGTAGCATTCATCTTAATCCTTGCTAATACTATTTGTCTAAAAATTCAGCACAAGTGTAGGAAATCTTATTGTTCTTTGTCATGTTTTTGCTCTCTCCAGCCTCCGCCTCCTTTAGTTAAAGTAGTTACAGCGGGTTCCAAAGATCAAACAAGGCTAACTGGCCTTAAAATGAGAGTGGCTTCTGAAAGAGTAGAAAGACCTCGAGGAGGAAAATCAAGTGCGAGAAATGCACAGACCAGAATCCTGAGACCAGCTGATGCTTCCCTGGAAGACAAAGAGGTAAGAAATCTAGGGAGAGGTCAAGGACAACAAAATCAATTGGAATTTTAGGTTCACAAATCCAAATCCTGAAAACTCTACACATATGTTTACAGTGTCGCTATCATGTTGAAGCATATAAATTTGCGTGCGTCATTTTGTAAAATTGTGCACTTTTTCCAGTTGCATTTGTGCTTAATAAAAATTGAAATGTTACATTTCAAATTAAATTTGTTAATCTTTCATGGTGGATGTTCTGACTTTATTTTTTCCTCCCCATCCCTGAGACTTTTCTATGATCTCAAAATTATTGCGTTAGAAGCATAAATTTCATATTTAGTTATTTTCCTTCTAAAGTACAAATATTTGTTCTGGGCCTCTAACCCTCTTTGTTTATGTGTATTTGCTGCTGCTCTAAATCTGAGTTTCTACACCTCTCCATCTTAAAATTTCTCTGCTTTTATTGATATTTTTAAATTTCGCTGATGCATTTTAGAATGAGCTTCCAGTGGGCCTTAACAAAAAGCGTCTACAGACCTTGCTGAAGGAATTTGGTGAATATCCAGAAAAATACAGGTAAAGCAGACTGACTGCACTTGAAAGGATCCATAGTTTAAATGTTTATTAAATCAGTAGACATTACAATTGGTTTCAGTGCTTTAGGTTAGAAAGAGAAAAATCAACTAAAGTTTCTGTTTGTGAACTTTCTAGTGGAAAGAACAATACAGTGGAATCAGCTTTTGCCAGATGCCGATTAACACCAGACATTGGCTAAATCGAACAATGCCCGACCCGATTCATTTGTATTCGTATCTGTTTTAAATATGCCTGTTAATTCAGCCAAAAATCTGATTAATTCAGGCAAAATGCTGTGCTGGTCGCCGCCGAATGTACTCACTTGGGCCTTCTGTGTGTCGAGCGTTCAGCCACGAGGGACTCTGGGATGTAGATGGAAGGAGTCAAATTGCAATTGACAGCAGACTCCAGACATTCACAAGTGGCTGGAGCTGTGCTGTCAGTCAGTGAGAGGTGGTGGGACAAGGGAGGGAATGGGAGGAGTCAAAACACGAGTGATTGACAGCTGAGCCACTTTATAATGGCTGGAGCCCATACATTCATAAGCGGCTGCAGCTGTCAATCACCTCCGGGCCACCGCTAACTGGTCCCCTTCCCGTCCAATGGGAAGGAGGAAGCTTCTCTGCTGGGCAGGAAAGTCTGTGTTCTGCAGCCAAACAAAGATAAATATATTTTACTGAATTGAATGAGAGTATTTTAACATACCTGGTAATTAACATTGCTTCAAGTGAAACAACATTATTAGGTATTATACGGCGCTGCCATAGCTGCTTTGCTGGGCAGGAATGGTATTTTGGCTAACCTCAGACACCTCTTTCCTAAGTTGGACAAAATGTCTATTCCCGATGCGCCCGGCTTAACTGACTTTCACTGTAATATAAGTGGTTGAGCTGATTTCATTTTTTCTTTTGGGAATTAAATACAGGCGTTCTGTATTGATCAAGGGTTTAAAGAAATTATTTGTCTTTGATTTTCATTACAGAATGTTTATTTGGCGCTCTTTACTACAATTGCCTGAGAACCATACAGCTTTCAGTAGTCTTACTGACAAAGGAACACATTCTGCATTTCTGAGAATTCATGAGCAATACCCGATCAAAAGTCGAAAGCTGCTGAGAGTTCTTCAACGGTTTGTTTAAAAACTTCCTTCAAAATGCTGCTCACTATCTTTTTATGAAAAGCATTCATAATTATGGCCTGAATAACTGACAGAATCAGCGGACTGCTTACCATTAGCATTTTCCTTTATTTATTTAGTAGGATTTTTTTAAAGTTTTATATTTACTGGTACAATTACTTGAGGGTAATTACTTAAGATAATAATGCTTACATTTGATATAGTGCCTTTTATGTCAGGAAGATATCTCAAAGTGCTTCCCAGGATGCACTTTAAAGTGCGTCAGACTCTTAAAGAATGGAATGTCAATATTAGTCCGATGATTATGAAGCTACTGTTAACAAAGCTGATCAAACTCTTGAGAGCATTCCAAGTTGTATACATCACTGATAAGGGCAGATTTAGGATTGTTTAGGAGGATGCATTCAAAAATGCATTGAAGTGATGAAACTGTTATTAGGTGAGACCTTGGTTTAATAACTCATTCAAAAGATTCGAGCAGTTATTGAGAGCCACAGCCCAGACGTTTCCATCTTCCCAGCAGAAATAGAAAGTATCCCTAAAGTGAAGATGTAATGTGAAGGGGAAGTGAGAGGAGTAAAATTAAAACCTAAGCTAATACTTAGTAAAGAGTATAATCCTTGCTAAGACCTATACTAATACTCTGTTTGTTCTATAGGATATTATCGGCTATGGCGCATTGGTCAGCCATATTTCATGAAGTCTTATACCTCCCACTCCTAGCCTTCCCCTTTATAAAACTCTTTCAAAACAACCAGCTGATTGGGTTTGAAGTAATTGCTACAGTTATAAGTAAGTAAATTGGAGAATGAACATATTGTTTGTTGAAATTAAATCTGACACTGCTGCAATATAAATCTTTGTATTTGTCACTTTGTCTCTGTGCAGTGAACTGGTGTCAGGACTGGTTTGAGTACTTCCCAAACCCTCCAATAAATCTTCTAAGTATGATTGAGAATATCCTGGGTCATCTTGATAAAGAACTCCTGCAGCACTTTGTGACATACAATGTAACTACGCAGGTAATAAACTAGTCTGTTTCCTAATCTTACTTTACCTACTTTATAACAATACTGTATAACAATACAGTACAATACTGTGTATTGTTATAACTCTTTGACCACGCCTTCGGGCATCATTCCCCTCTTCTCGCCCCCCCTGACTCTCGCCCTGTAATCCAAAACCTGCATAAGGTTAATGTTTCTATTTCCCGCACCAGTCTTCCTTATGAATTCAGAGTTATAACAATTCAGATGTCAATTTACTGCAAACGTTGGGCAATTGGCGTGCATAAGTCGTGTAATTATATGGTTTCTGTGTTCTGACTGTCAGAGGTCTGAAAATATGATTCTCCTGCTGTACATCTACAATTGAAGCTAAATTTGGGAAATTCTAGTTCACGTTTGACATAACATTTTGTTGATTGGTCGCTCTGAGATAATGTTGTGATTATATTCAAAAGTTCAAATAGATTCCATGTTTTTAGTTGAACAACTTTTCTACCACATTTACTGACATTTACTTTTACTTACATTTGTTCCTGTCCCCAGACGTACGCTTGGCCATTCCTTGAAACCTTTTTCTCAGAGGTGTTAACCAGGGAGGAGTGGCTTAAGCTGTTTGATAATGTTTTCTCCAACCACCCATGCTTCCTGTTGATGGCAGTAGTAGCCTATTTGATCTGTTCCCGAGGCCCTTTGCTCCACTGTAATATAAAAGAAGACTTTGAGGTGAGAACGGAATTTAAATTGTTGTTTATGTTATAAATCACAAGCACTTTTCATTGTTCTATGAACTGTACTGTTTTGATATTGGAGTGTAATTATTTTCTCCCTGAGTTAGTACCTCTGGCCAGAAAGCCTATTCGCAGACCATTCCTGTTCCTATCTCAGCCAGAATCCAGGAATCCACTTGGCATCCAACCCCATCATTGTAATGTGTTCCGAAATGTTATCCTTTATGAAGTGCGCTATATAAAAGTTACTGTTGATGATGAATACATTAATTATAGTGACAGTGGACAACTTTGAGATGGGCTCAGCCAGTCTCCCCTCAAACCTAGAGTAACCTTACACTACCTGAACTGCAGCACATAATAATAATAATAATAATAATAATCCTTGCATTTGATATAGCGTTTTTCACGTCGGGAGGACGTCCCAAAGCGCTTCACAGAACACACTGTAAAGTGAATTGACTATATATTTGTGGGCAAACGCGGCAGCCAATTGCGCATAGATTAGAAACTCAATGGTTTGGGACTTGAATATATATCTCCATGCCATGGCTCTTAGCTTTGGTGCGTGGAATTTTGTCAGGATGCTTCAGATCGTTTTTCAGAGGATAAAATGCCTGAAAGTAGCTAAATGTCAACCAAGTCATGGCTATTTATCTAACTGAGCTATCAAATGTGCAATATCATGCATTAGTTTGAAAGCAATTGTAGTTTACACATTTAGAAGTCTGTTAAAGAAAAAAAAAATTTGTAAAGCACCTTTGCAAATCTTCGTATTAATGAAATCTTCACAGAGGCTGGTAGACTTTGTTTGCATTCTGTTAAATGTTCCCTTCCACTTGAAAACAATTGTGCAGTAAAAGTATTTAAGACAAAGGTACAAATTCAAGCTGTACAATGAATAATTTGTTTTGCTTTTTGCATTATTTAATAATATTCAATCCATGCTTTACTTGAATATTACCACTAATATCTAGATTATAGCAGCACTAAAAGGCTGGTTCTGGAGATAGGGAGCAGAGAAACCGGTGAAATTGATTTCATCCCAGGACTGTGGCTCCAGCAGTTTATTTAAGAGAAGAATGTGTATAGAAAAAAGTGTTTCATTCTCCCTGTACTGATTTTCCTTCCTTGCATTTGATATAGCACCTTATCATGTCTTTGAGACAAAGTGCTTCACAGAATATACTGTAAAGTCAATTGACTGTATATTTTGTGGGAGAAACGCAGCAGCCAATTGTGCACAGCAGTGTCCCACAAACAGTCGTGGATTGATTGACCAATATATTATATTTTGTTTTGAAGGAATTCTGCACCTTAAACAAACAAAAAAAATCGCAAACAAAAACGAGGGAAAATGTAAGTCTCCATGTCAGACTGTGGATTGATGCTCAATTGCATCATTTTTATGATTCGAGACATTTGTTTTGACTAAAATGACATGTAAAACTATTATATATAACATGTGGATTGGAGAGGGAGAGAGAGAGCAATTAAATCTACGTGTTCCAGATACTGTGCAAAGATTGTACAGATCTTTTCTCTGTTTCAGTATTTCTTCCATCATCGGAACAACCTGGATATAAATGCAATGATCAGAGAGGCATACCATCTTATGGATTGCACGCCTGCAGATATCCATCCCAAATATATGATTAATGACTTTGTACCATTAACCAAAGGACAGTATCCAATATTCAACAAATACCCAGTATTTATTGTCAACTACCAGGCTGAAGAACGGGAGAAGATTCGCCAAGAGGAGCTGGAGTATTTACAAGAGAAGTAAGTACATACTTTTGGGTTTTCTCCAGTTTCTTTTAGAATTGAGTATAAATAGGACATGCAAGATTGACTGTTTAAAATAAATATGTTGATTGAATCTTTGTGAAGATTCTTCAGATTATTATTATTACAAATGATTCCATCAAAGTAACTAAAAAAGCTACTTCGACCATTCCTCCAAATGTGTGACTTGCATCCATAACTGGAGCCTGGGCTGTAATGTCGGAGACTGCATTGTCAGTTCCTATCTTAAGAATGATAATAACCCAAGTCCTTTCTGCCTCTTCACGTGGATGTTAGATTCAAGAAGAGATAGCTTATCCTAGTGTTTTGGAAATTTACAACACAGGAGTAGGCCATTCAGCCCATTGGACTGCAGTACTGGATTGCAATTCTCCAGATAAATTGATCATTGATCTCATGGCTGAGATTTTGCTGCGCACAAGATGGTTGCCTTGTTTACCTACAAAAACAGTGATTTCTGTGAAGTACTTTGAAACGTTTCAATGTTATGGATGCTTTAAAAATACAAGTTCTTTCTGATTTATTGCTAAAGTCTTTCTTAAAATAAAAAACATTTTCCCACTCGTAAAAATATTCCACATGATAGTTATTGCAGCTGTGTAGAATGTACGTAAGAGGAGGTATATTGTGTGAGAGGAGGTATCATTTTGTGTGATGAATTTGGTTTCTTTTACAAACGACAAAATATTGCAGATGCTGGAAATCTGAAACAAAAATAGAAGTTGCTGGGAACACTCAGCAGGTCAGGCAGCATCTATGGAGAAAGAATGCTGCCTGACCTGCTGAGTGTTCCCAGTGACTACTATTTTTGTTTTTTGTTTTCTTTTACTGCTACAACAACAACCTCACTAAGTCAGTCAGGAACCTGGGTATTTTGTTTGACCCTGAACTGTCCTTTCTCCCCCACATCCGCGCCATGACCGGCACTGCCTACCACCACCTCCGCAATATTGCCAGACTCCGCCACTGCCTCTCCCCTCAGGCTGCCGAAACCCTCACCCATTCATTTGTCACATCAAGGCTCGATTACGGGAACTCCCTCCTCATCGGCCTTCCCAACTCTTCTCTTCATAAGCTGCACATCATCCAAAACTCTGCAGCTCGTGTACTCTCATGCACCAGGCTCCGTGACCCCATCACTACCACCCTCACCCGACTCCACTGGCTCCCCATCCCCCAGAGGATCGAGTTCAAGATCCTCGTCCTCGCTTTCAAGGCCATCCATGGCCTTGTCCCCTCCTATCTTTCTGAGGTGCTGACTCCCTGCCAACCTGCCCGCTCACTCCGTTCAGCGGGCTCAGGTCTGCTCCATGTCTCCCGCCCCACCCGCCCTTCCATTGGTGGCCGGGCTTTCAGCCTCTCTGCCCCCACACTCTGGAACTCCATCCCACGGTCCCTTCGCCTCGCTTCCTCCCCTCTCTTCGACCGTGCCTTTGGTCTCCCTCCCATGTCTCTGCCTTCCCTCATCTCTACACTACCCCTCCCTCATCCCTACACCACCCCTCCCCCATGCTCGGGCCCCGACACCTGACTACTCAGCAGTTTGGGACGTCCTCCTGACGTGAAAAGCGCTCTATAAATATAATTTTGTTGTTTTTGTTTGGTTTCTTTTACTGCTAGTTCAGATAGTCCAATTTTAGAGTGGAGAACTGCAATATGTACTGGAGCTCTGAAGAATATATGAAACCAAGATCTTTGTTGAGCTGATTAAGGGTAACGAAAACACTCGCTTTTATATAGTAGTGCTAAATACCAGGAAGCCTCCATTATAATGTGTTAATTTGGGTCCAGTGTCTCTCAGGCTCCAAGTTATAATGAAGCATGAAAAAAGATCAACTTTTGAATCGCCACTTTTGTGAATTTGTCTTCAAAGGAGCTTCTTATAATGGAATTGGTTTACCGGGCAATTAAGTTCTATGAAGGGTTCCATATTTAGCTGACTTTTTTTGCATATTCAGTTAGCAGCAGTTTCTTTTACTGTAAACGTTGCCGATATTATAAAATGCTTACATATCATACAATGTCTTTATGCACTGGTTCACTTTCTCTTGTGTGGTCTGTTCAGGCAGCTGGCACACGAGCTACATTCTGAAACTGTGAAGAGGCAGGCTGATGATGCTACCTGGTACGAGCAGCAAAAGCTGCTCCAGGAGGCTGAGGAGCAAAGAAGGAAGATTCTGCTAGAAGAAGAAAAGAAACTTACAGTACAGAGAATGAGGTTATTCTACACAAACTTAATCTGTTCCCATATTTTTACTGTTTGGAGGAGGGCATTCATTGATCGAGCATTGTCATACTGTTGTGTTTAAAAGCTATTAGTAGCATTGTATTGTCTTTTTTAAAATATGGGTTATCTTTCTGAGCTTCTCACTTATGTAGCCAATATGTATATTACCATATGTGTTTGCATGGTATAACTTGTAACAAACAGCTTAGTGTAGCAATAAGAATACGCCACTTACGTATGACTCTTAAACAGTTTGCATACTATCTCAACAACAACATTGCATTTTATATAACACATTTCACGTTAGAAGGCTGTCCCAAGGTGCTGGACAGTTAAGGGTTTGCACCGATGTGGGGTTTGGAATCATCAGGTTTGGAGGATAGGGGGTCTGGGAGGGTGGCTGAAAGCATGATCAAACAGGAGCGTCTTGAGACAGGCCTTGAAGGAGGCAAGGGAGAGTTATGAGCTGGAGGGATTCCAGGATGGAGTTCCAGAGGGTGAGGGCAGAAAAGCTGAAAGCCTGACCGCCAATGGTGGGGCTGGCAGGGCGGGGGACATGAATCAAGCCAGTGTCTGCCGAGCGGAGGGAGCGGATAGGTTGGTATGGTGTTAGTAGGTCACAGAGGTAGGGAGGAGCAAGACCATAGAGGGCTTTAAAAGTAAGGACAAGAATGAATACAGCAACTCAATTATTCATAATAATAATAGTCCTTATATTTTATATAGCGCTTTTCACATTTTTGAGACATCTCAAAGCGCTTCACAGAATATACTGTAAAGTGATTGACTATTATGTGGGCAAAACGTGGTAGCAAATTGCGCACAGCAATGTCCCACAAATAAACAGTTGTGGATTGAGTGACCAAATTATTATTGTTTTTTTCTTGAGAGATTATTATCAGGCATGTGAAGTAAGGAAACTTGCCCAAGGTATTGCCCTGCTGGGAAAATTATTAGTAATTTTGGATTATTAAGGATTATTAGAAATTTTGACCAATTTTTACCTTTTTTTCAGTCACAGTCTATGGTTAAAAACAATTTCTCTTCAATTTGATTTTTTAAAAAATGGATTGACAGACTTTTATTTGCGTCTTTAATTCTAAATTGCTCAATGTAAAATTAAAGATAGAAAGTCACAGAGGGGCAGAAAATTAGAGACAGAATAAATGGCTCACAGAAAGCGGAAGAGAGGAGAATGAGCGAGAGGAAGAGTGAAAGAAAGGCTGGCACAGTATGGTACAATAAAGACAATATAACCTCATGGCGCTGTAGCCTATTTGTATTGTGCATTGATGTCCAATTATCTACACTATTTGTTTATCCACAATGGGATAAGTTTCAGGTAGTGTAGATAATTGACTACTGTATTGATGTTTGTTCAGAATGGAACACTGACCTGATGTCCTGTAATTTCGCCATATTTTAGCACTGGAACAGTCCAGCACACAAGAAATTATCTAGCCAGTTGCATTCATTCACAGATATCATTCCCATTAACAACAAATCAAAACTGTAATGAGGCACGTTATAACAACCACTTTACAGTATATTCTGTGAAGTGCTTTGAGACTTCTAGGAGAAGTGAAACGCTATATCAAACGCAAGGATTATTATCATTATTAATTACTCACTGGTTTCTTGGAAAATGTCTACACTAAAGTTTCCAGATTTTTTTATTCCAAGAATAAATGAAGCATGCAGTGGATAATATCCTAACCTCTGCTCTCACACATTGTATTAGATTTTCTTCTGTAGATCATTATTTTTCTGTGTTTCCTGTCTGCGACTTTGAGTGCATCAAGAAATTATAAAAACAATGCTTCTGTTTCACTCCTCTTAGTGTTTTTACTTGTGCCATTGGGATTTTTTTTGTTTTAAGACTGGTGTCTTATTTATAATTTACTGCTCATTCTTGATGCCAACTCTCTCCAATTTTCTTTGATTTCCCTTAAGATAAAGTACATACTAATAAAATTAGATTTCACATGTTTTCTGAGTATTAAACACTTAGAAAACAAAGGTTAGGATATTATCCACTGCATGCTTCATTTATTCTTGGAATAAAAAAATCTGGAAACTTTAGTGTAGACATTTTCCAAGAAACCCAGTGAGTAATTAGTAATGATAATAATCCTTGTTTCACCCTACTTCAGAGAGTGAGTTTTTCTTTCTAGTCTTCTCTACTCTCTTTTTTCTTCTACTGCTTGATTCTTTCCTGCTGTTCTCTTTTTTTTATTCCTCTTTGTTATATTTTTCTTTAGTTCTCTGCCTTTATTTTCCTCCTCGTTTTCTTTAACCCACTGTCCTTCATAATTCCCCATGGTTATTATGTTCTCATGCTTGTCCAATGCTCTCCAATCCAGAAGATTTGTTTGTTACTGTACTGCCTCTGTATATGTCTGCTGACTCCTGCTGCCACACAGCAAGAGTCACTGGGGGAATACCGTTGCAAGTTTGAGTTATTCAAGCCTCCTCGAATGTGAAATCAATTTTTCCTAAATGGGGAATTGATCTCTTCATTGTGAAAGCAAAAAAAAGGATATTTACTAAGAGCAATATCAGACAGGAAACGGGCAAATTGAGCAGGAAAACAAGCAGCAAATTGAGGAACAACATAAGGAGACACATTGAATCATATTCCAGGTTTATTTTATTTTCTACATTTGATATGAAACCTTTTTTTAAAAAAAATTAGGAATCAACATTCTGAACCTCTGAGCTTGTGTCAGTCTTGGGTTCAATATCGTAATCGTTTTTCCTTGATTTAATGCAAATACAAGGTAAATAAGTATGAAATGCAAGGATTATTAATGCCCACAACATAAATAAATAAACCTTACTAAGCTGATATAATCAAATCTATGTTGCTTTGGTAAATCAGGTAGTTACTGTCCTAATTTTTGGAAAAACTATGTATTGAAAAAAATCTGGAAAATTAATAATAAATTCCAAATAATGGATCAGAGCTGATTTTGTTTTCTCATTGCTCTTTTAGGGCAATTGTAACACTTTAATCTGCTGCAAAGTCTAGTGTATACAAAATATTGTTTTCCGGAATTGAACACTTGTTACATTTTGCCCACAAAATATACAGTCAATTCACTTTACAGTATATTCTGTGAAGCGCTTTGAGACGTCTCAACAATATAAGGTGCTATATCAAATGTAATTATTATTAATTTTGAAGGCTTACTGCTATGAAGCGTGAAATGAAAGTGAAGGAACTTCACCTCTTAGATGCATCACGCAGGCGCTTTCTGAAACATCAGCAGGATCATCGGAAATCTGAACTCAGGAGGCTTGATGATGAGATTGCCAGAAAGGTCTGTGTAATTTTATTTGATTAATTTTATTTGCAACTATCGTAGTTTGTAGATAATATTTGCTGAACAAACATTCTATTGGAAGTATGATTTTTTNCCAGCCCCAACTCTGACAACAAGTAAGGAGAATGATATATTAGCCTATGTATAAAGTTCAAATAAGTTGCATTCTGCTTTTCTGTTCTTTCCTTCACTTTTGGGGCCTATTGCCTGCATTAGATTCACCCATGACTTGCCAAAGTTTTACAATTCTTGTGAAACTAGCAAAAAACTTTAGTAACTGTCTTAAGCAAAAATAGAATAGGTTTCAGACTGCAACAGAAAAAGATCTTCAATCAATAAATAGTGCATTGGTTTTAAAACTCAATTTTGTGAACATGTTTCAAATCATGTCAGACCATCAGATGAAAAACTCCTTCTCCAATTGTTGCAAGTGAAAATGTTTTTTTGGTAGTCTTCTCCCAAGTGAGCACAAGCTGCCTATAATTTGTTTTGTGCTCAGATGATGACTTGTCTACCAAACAGCAAGGATGCCAATGGAGCTTGAGGAGCAATTATTCAGAGGTTGAGTGGAATACCTTTTTGTGATACAGTAGTCAGACCTTTACCCTATCAACAGACTCATGCTCTTAAATTAAGTCGGAAGTGTTCAATGTTAATGCATCATCAAATATTCCATCCCTAGGATTAATATTCCAAATCTTAATGAGCACAATACTACCAACAAAAATTGTACACAGGCTTTGTATCATAGAATTATAGAGCATAGAAGGAGGCCCATCGTGTCTCTGCCATACTCTTTGAAAAGAGCTATCCAAATCAATCTCATTCCCCCGCTCTCTCCCCATAGCCCTGCAAACGTGTCCTCCCCAAATAATTATCTACTTCTCTTAAAAGTTGTTGTTGAATCAGCTTCACCACCCTTTCAGGCAATGCATTCCAGATCCGAACAACTCGCTGTGTGAAAACATTTCTCCTCACCTCCCCTCTGTTTCTTTTAACAACTATTTTAAATCGGTGTCCTCAGGTTATCGACTATCGCGCCAGTGAAAATAGTTTCTCCTTGTTCCCCCTATCGAATACCCTCATAATTTTGAAAACTTTTATTAAGTCTCCTCTTAACCTTCTCTGCTCCAAGGAGAATAATCCAGCTTCTCTAGCCTCTCCTCATAACTGAAGTCCCTCATTCCTGGTAAATCCTGGTACCATGCTGGTAAATCTCCTTTGCACCCTCTCCAATGCCTTGACATCCTTCCTAAAGAATGGTGCCAGAACTGAACGCAGTACTTATTTAAGGAAGGATGTGCTTGTCTTGGAGGGGGTGCAGCGTAGATTTACTAGGTTAGTACCAGGGATGAAGGGGATGAGTTTCGAGGATAGGCTGACCAATTTGGGCCTATATTCTCGAGAATATAGAAGAATTAGAGGGGATCTTATAGAAACCTATAATATCATCAAAGGGCATGATAGAGTAGATAGTGGGAGATTGTTTCCCCTGGTTGGAGAAACTAAAACCGGGGTCACAACCTTAAAATCAGAGGCCAGACCTTTGGCACTGAGTTGAGGAAGAAATTCTTCACTCAAAGGGTGGTGAATGTATGGAACTCACTACCCCAAAGGGCTGTTGACGCTCAGTCCTTGAACATATTCAAGACTGAGATAGATAGATTTCTTATTGCAAAAGGGATTAAGGGATATAGGGATAAGGCTGGGTCAGGTTATTAGCTGGAGTTAGATTAGAAGATCAGCCATGATTGAATGGCGGGGCAGGCTCGAGGGGCTGAATGGTCTACTCCTGCTCCTACATGTTATGTTATTCTAGCTGAGGTCTAACCAGTGTTTTATAAAGGTTCATCATAACTTCATGACTTTTGTATTCTATGTCCCTATTTATAAAGCCTAGTATCCCGTACATTTTTTTTAACAGCTTTATCTAGCTGTCCTGCCACCTTCAAAGATTTACTTATATGAACCCTCAGGTCTCTGTTCCTTCACCCCCTTTAAGATTGTACCATCAGCTTATATTGCCTCTCCTTATTCTTCCTCCCAAAATGCATCACTTTGCATTTCTCCACATTAAACTTCATCTGCCACGTGTTTGCCCATTTTACCAGTCTGTCTATGACCCCTTGCAGTCTGCTACTATCCTCCTCACTGTTTACTACTTTTCCTAGCTTAAATGTATGTATTAAACAATCTGTAAATCAAAGTTGTACTTTGGAAAAGGATTTATTGCTTATCAGCAGAAAGGTAAAAAAATCAACAGCAAATGATATCTAGATTCCTAAATAGGACAAATTGTGAAACTTACCTATTTATTTCTATTTGTGGTGTTGTGTAATATCTCATTCTTTCATTCCTTCAATGCAAATATACTATTGAGCAATGATAGCAATTTTCAGCCTACAATAAGGTTTAGTGATTCTCCGTATAATAACTTCCCTCATTTTTGTTACGTTACATTCTCTCCCCTCCCACTCTGTGTGCCATATTGCCATGCATTATCTGTCTGTAGGAGACGGCAGATGTCCCAATCACAGTAAACTTTTTCTTGCATTCTCTGAGGGGAAGCATTTTGTCTGTTCGGTTCTCTGAGAGGTCATGGCTAAAAACGAAATCTCACCATGTGGGGAATCTCAGCTGTGAATCCCTTTCTAAACCTCTTTATACACCTTGCATTTTGTTTACCCACACGCTTGTCTTTTATTGAAGTATAGAAAGTTACTGGATTTTATGTACTGTATTTTGTTTAAGATGTCTCTCCGGGACCAGGAAACGTCTGCCTTTGTTCAAGACATTGAAGTGAGGAAAATGGAAATAGATACACAACGACAGATATTTGAACAAGTATGAATTAAATCAAATCTACTTTCTTGTATCTTGAACATAACAAAAGCAAAAGTTCAATAGTCATATAGATTTTAAATGTATTAGCATTTAGATGTTTTACTAATAGTGCTCAGCTGCACAGGCCATTAAGGTCAAAGGTTCAATAACTGATCTAAGCTGAATCAGATGTTCTCAGATGGAGTGGCTACAGGGATCAATACAGTTGGTCTTAATCCCCCTAGATTAGGGATTTCTGCTGCTGAGTATCCATGTGTGGATGTGGACATTAGGAGAAAATAGGATTAGGTCTGGTATGATACCCTCCACAGGTAATTAGTTTGTCAACACTTATTGCCTGGGATTACTGGTGGGTTGCTGGCAGCTGTAAAAACATTACCCCAATTGTGAGATGGCAACAATACGTGTTTGACTGTGTATGCACACAGCAGCCAGTTTGCTCCTTGCGTTGGTCCGTTCTTGCTAAAAGAAAAATGGCTAAGTTCTGGGTAATCGGGTCACTACCATTGTCACTTTGATTGCTGTACACACAAAAAACTGAAAGTGATTTTGGTGGCCCGATGCTCCAGGCTTCAGATATTTTGTAGTGCAGCAATCTAAAATGGCTGACTTCTGAATCATTAGTCTGCCTTTGATATCACTTCTTGTTTTGCACGTGTGGCAAAGCTGATAGTGACATTGACGGTATCCTAATGACCTGTATGTTTTAATGCAAAAAAAAAAGTCAGCGAGTAGGAAGTGATCAATCAGACTGTGCATATGCAGAATAAAGTGAGTCTGAAGTATAACTGCAAATTAATACTATAGCAAGGGGCATTATGAAGGAGAGTTATTCTGGGTTCAGTAATGCATATTCAAGATTTGCAAACTCCATTGATCTTGATGGAAAATATTGCTGTTTGTGTAGCAACTTGCCAAAGAGCAGGAATCTGTAACACAGAAGGTGAAAGGAGACCTGGAGACCCATCGTCTAAAAACAGATATTGAAGATCAAATGTTTACCAGGTTGTTGGAAAAGGAACAGCGTCCGGACTTTAACTCTTGTAAGGTAAGGGGAGAAAAGTTACCATAGTACAGTAAATTGAGATAGGATCCTGGCAGTCCTTTATTGATGAAGCAACTTTAGAAAATTGTGTACTTCAGAATGATCATATTGGTTATCATTTCAAATAGGTTCATTTTGTCAACTTAAAATAAAACTAAACAACAATGAAGTAAGATGAGTTGGATAATTTCTGCTACTGCAAGGCAACATCAGAAGTAAATAGATGACTCAAATAAATACCTAAGGGCTCAAAGTTGTTGCAGAGGAGACTTTATAGAACATATTTGATATCCTAAATAGGAGAAAGTAAACCCAGAACAATATTCACAGATACACCAAGGGCAAGAGTGCAGATTTAGGAGATGCCAGAAAGTTGATATCTTTGCACAAAATGTAAGAGCACTTTACTGTAAAATCATAGTTTGTTTACTGGCAACATACTGATTTTTAAAAACAAAAGCATTTACTGCAACAGCTTAGAAACTTACAGCATGGAAGAAGGCCATTCAATCCATCGTATCAAGCTTGAACAGGCTAGCAGGAGTATATCCAGAATAGAAGATCAAATTTTCTTTATTCAAGTGAAGCTGTAAACTGGCTCCAGAGTACAATAAAATCGCTTCTTCTGGATTCCAGGTCTGCTATGAGTATACTTTTACTGATGTGAATTTGACTTATTTATTTGAAGGAAATTGAAAAGGGCTTGGCTGAAGCAGACCAACTGTGTATTGATCTAGACTGGGAAACGAAGATGCTACAGAAGCAAAAGGCAGATGATTTAGATCAGGAAAAGCGGCAGTTGGAGTTATTACGTCTTGCCAATGAAAATAAGGACAGAGAAACCAGGCTTCTGAATGTGATGAAGGAAGTTAAAGGAAAGCAGGTAAGTAATACTGTATGCTGAGATGTTATAAAATAAATCTGTGTGAAATAGACTTTCTATTGATCAGTTTCAGCAAAATTAGTTAATTTGCCCATCCCCAAAATAAATTAAGAGCATAGAAATCCCTTCAATACAAATATGAGATGGTAATTAATGTGTAACCATATCAGACTTTTAAGGTATCGTAAAGTAACATAAATGAAAAAGGTTTATGCTGATTGTATATCTTTAAACGATATATATATCATTGTTTTCATCAATGATTTTTTTATTGTCAGTCAAGTACTGCTATCATGATGCAAGGTTCCTAAAAGTGACAATGAGCCTGAAGAGAGATTTGTAATGTTCAGTTATTCCTATAGTTTTTAATGCAGTAAATTGCCTTAGATTTCGAAGCTATATGAGCCCCATTTATGTAGTTGAATAAAACCATATTTTACACATAAAGTCAAACTATTATCAGAAATGAATCAATGGTTTTTGAACAATAGTTTCAGGAAACAGCATTTGGTACCCCTCCTTTATTAAAGCATTTTTGACATGGAAGAATAAATCCAAAGATGCTGTGCCGTTCGCTGCTTTTCAGGATAACCTCACACTGGTCACACACCAGCCAGATTGTGATCAAGAAATTGTCAGCATTCTATCCTTAAACTGAAATGAACACTTTTCAAAAATACAACGGAGGAAATAAGTCTATAGAGATAACAGATGGAAATAATGGAAACTGGGCAATTTATAACTGGAGACATTGGTTTCTTTGATCTTGGATTAAGAAGGCCATTCCACTACTTATGGGCAATATAATGGAAGATCAATTCTAAGAATTGCACTGTAAGAAGATTGTATGACTTTTACTCCCTTGTTAGAGTAAAATTGAATTGGGACATTGGAATTTTTTTATTATAGTTTAATTTTTACCTTAAACGGGTACCACAGCAATTTCCTTTGCTAGTGTTTATGAGCTTTATTAGTTATTTCCAAATCTTGGTTCTAAAATAAACCAACAGCTATTGATTCCACAATCTCAACCTAATCTCAACTTCAATTTTACCATATTTCATGCCTATTTTTATTTGTGTGCCTGTGCACTGATCCACACAGAGTGTTAAAAGTCTAGAGATTGGTAAGGAGCAGGATCAAATTTAAGAAACCATTTGAGTTCCTGAAATGGCTGCTTCTGCACAAACATGTTTCATGCTTGAAAATGTATACATTCTTAGTATTTGACAAGATGAATAGTGCAAACACTGAGTTGTGAAATTAAGTTGTGCAAGGAAACCATCATACAAAGGTGTTACTGTTAATGCTTGACTAAATGTAAACAATACTTCCACTGCACTAAGTAATAATTCTTGTATTTGATATAGCTCCTTATAATTTTGTCAAGAAATCTGAGTGATTCATACACTGTGATATTGTGCAACTGTATTTTGTGGGCGAACATGGCAACTAATTTGTGCACAGCAGTTTCTCACACTATCCATGGGATGAATGCCCAGTTTTATTTAGGAAAAATTCCCTTCTCCTTTCAAACAGTGCCACTTGATTTTAATGTCAATCTGAACAGGCGGAAAGGTCTTCAGTTTATCGCCTCATCAAATGGCTCTCAATTTAGCCAGGTTGATGCACTGAATATCAACATTGAATATTGTTTCGTAAGATTTAAATTGAATATCTGGGCACAGAGTACTAGGTCATGGTTTTACACTTGGTTTACTCTACAAAGGAGATGCAATTTCAGACACATATTCTGATTGGAGGAAAGACACTTCCCTAAAGAAAGGGAATACTGAATAGTGATTTAACCTGTGTCTCGTACCTCCTAGTGGCTAGTTTCAGATTTACATTGGCAGAGATGTGCAAACAGTATTGATTGGCAACAATTACTGCAATAAACACATTTTTTAAAAAATGTTGCTACCGGTGGCAACCATACAAATACTAATTTGAGGGGCAGACCAGTCACTATTGGCAGGGAATCTTATCGTCTGCTCCTGTTAATCTTGTAGCCAAAACATAATGCTGAGAGAGGTCCTACCTGTACAAGCAATGAGAAGCTCATTCTTGCAGCCTGATCTGTTAGATATCAAGTCCTGAATGAGAGCCAATTTCCTACAGTTGAATGTCGACAAGACCGAAGCTCTTCTGCTCGGCTACCATCAGCGCCTCCTAACCTCACGCGCTAACAGCATCACTGTACATTGATGCACTCTCCACCTCACTGAGCTATTAGGGAACCATGGTGTCTTGTTCAACTCTCAACTGTACTTTAAAACCCACATGCGTGCCATTACCTATTCTGCTTTCCCTCACCTCCGCAACATTGTCCGCTTCCGCCACTATCTCTCCCCTCAGGCTGCTGAAACCCTCGTCCACGCTTTAATTATGTACAGGTTTGACTACTCTTAACTCCCTGCTTGCTGGACTTCCCAACTCTTCCCTCCACAAGCTGCAGATTATTCAGAACTGAGGGAAGGGGGTGGTAGTGGTAAGACAACCAAATGCGCGGTCGAAGAAGAAGGTCTTGAGATGGGTCTTGAAGGAGGCAAGGGAGGGGGCAAGGGGAAAGGACTCCAGGATGGAGTTCCAGCGGGTGGGCGCAGAAAGGCTAAAGGCTGAATCTCCAATTGTGGAGCGGGTAGGGCAGGAGACGGGGATATGGAGTAGGCCGGTACTGCTGAGCGAAGGGAGGGGATGGGTTGTTTGGGGTTTAGGAGGTCATAGAGGTAGGGTGTAGTAAGACCCTGGAAGGTTTTAAAGGTGAGGATGAGGATTTTAAACTAGTCACTATATCCAAGTGGCTACAACAACAACAAGATTGCATTTATAGAGCGTCTTTCACGTCAGGAGGACGTCCAAGGCGCTGGACAGTTGGGTCGGGACCCGAGCAGGGGGGTAAATCAGGGTGAGGGAAGGGAGGGTGCGACGATGGGGTAGAGAGTCGAGAGGGGAGCTGAAGGCACGGTTGAAGAGATCACAAATGTAGACCACGAGTTATAGTAAACCAGACTCTGCGTATCTGGAATTCAGACCAAGTTGGACCAGGCAGGAGAAAGCTTATTCGCTCGCTTCTGCTCTTGGGATTCAAACCGAGTCAAAGTGTGGGTAAGCCAGGGTTTATTGTAAACTCGTGCTGTACATTTGTGTAATGTAGCCAGTTGGATACAGTACCCCACTCCTAGCTTTATGGCTTTTTGAAACATAATTTAGAATGTACTACTTGACTACTATTAAGATAATTAATGTGGAGTCCTGTAGCTCAGTGGTTAGAGCACGCGCTTTGCAAGTGAGAGACCTGAGTTCAATTCCAGGCAGAGGGCGAAACCTTGGGCAAGTTTCCTTACTCCACACGCCTAATAATAATCCCTCCAAAAAAAAAAAAACAATAATTAAATTGGTCATTTTCAATCTACGACTGTTTGTGGGACATTGCTGTGTGCAATTGGCTGCCGCGTTCGCCCACAAATATACAGTCAATTCACTTTACAGTGTGTTCTGTGAAGCGCTTTGGGACGTCCTCCCGACGTGAAAAGCGCTATATCAAATGCAAGGATTATTATTATTATTATAATTTATTAATTTAAACTTAACCTATTAACCATTCACAACAGTAAAATATAAAATGATTATGCAGTAGCAGAGTAGCCCAGGATACTGATATATAATCGGACAGCCATTCAATAGGCTCAAAGACGAGGCACCTCTCACTAACACTGAACAACTGTTCAATTCAGTGAATAATAAAACACTCCTCTGTAGAATCCTCCTTATAATCCTCTGATTGTACCTCAGAATAATTGTCTTCTGGATTCAGAGCCTGACTTATGGTTTCTGTATCATTGCAACCTTTGTCAAACTCTTGAGACAGGCTGCTGAGGCACAGATTCCTGAGCACTTGGCTCACTCTGTAACATCAGCTATGATGAACTTTTCCATTCTATCACCTACAGAAAAGCTGTGCAGATTTGCACTGTTTCCTGACAGTAATAAAGCCCTATCAGATTTACCAGCTGACAAAGTTTGATTAAACTTCTGAGCATTTGCGCTGGTGTTGTTTATTTCAGTCCAGCCAGGTTTAACACTGTCCAGCTTGTGGACTTGCTTGGAATCCACTAACAAGACAGCTCTAGCATTAATTATTCCCTGTTTCTGCTCACACCACACTACCTTGACACTCTGCACATCCATTTACAGCTGTCCAATTTTTTTTATTTGATAATGACACTAGAGAGTAATTTTCACTTCTTCCATTTAAAAATCATCAACTTCACCTTATTAACATTAGGCATATAGGCTGACAGCATCGTAAAGGTGTTGCATTTGTGGCCAATTACTGTTGAGCTGGACAATTCCCGGCTGATCCATGTCGGCGTTTTTCTGGAGACTGACATTTTCATGAAATTGGCTACCTTCTCCTGATAGTCATATCACAGCTCTTGGCTTACTGCTTTTTCGGCATATCCATTCAGCTCATGCTTCTTTGAAACAGATTGTTTGATCGTTCATTTTGTTGCTGTTTGTGGAGGATTCCTGGCAAAAATTAGGTGCCTCATTTGCCTAAATAACAACTGCTGCACATAAAATAACACATTATTTGCAGTACTTTAATATGTTTTGATATGTTAAGGCCCTATTTAAAAATGCATGTGTATTTAAATATTTGGGTCAGCCAGTGTTTGAATGCTGTGAGGTGTGTCTCTGTGGCATATTGTGTGGCTACAGTTGAATTCTGACAGTTTGGCTCCTCTTCCCACCACTCTTGTCATGGGCAGCTTTTCTAATTCACACCCTTTTGCAGTTATTAAGAGCCAAATTCGTAAACCTACTTGTGCAGTATTCTGCCAGTGTGAATTTAAATTATAGGGTGTGATTTAAATCTTCCAGCTGCACTTGAGTAAGGTATTGAAAGTGAACACCTAGAAAACATAGAATTAGAATTCTAGGATCATGCCCACTCCACTCATAAACCCACCGAAAGCTACTGAATAATGAACTTCACTCAACCCACTATATCTCCTGAGGGTAAGCTCTACTTGGAGACTAAAGCAACATTTATTGTATCCCAAGGTCTCTGTTATTCCAACATAGCCTCCTCCCTGAGCTGTGAAGAAATCATTGAATCCTCTGGAGCATTTGTTCCTCTCAGTCTGAAAGCTATACCAATGTACTCAACTAGTTATCTTTTGCATGAATAATTGTTCCAGTTTCAACTGCTTTCATTGGGAATCTGTTCCACATACCACTATGGGAGAGGGAGAGGAGGGATTTTTCTTATCTCTGCTCCTATTTGAGATTTTTTACATTTCATCTATGGTCTCCAGTTCTGCTGCCATGATTTAAATCAAATAGATCATGGTTCCAACTGTTCCTCCCATTTAAGACCTGAGTTATGCTTACAACTATTGTCTTTTTCCTGAGAACAAGCTTAGTTGTCCAGTTTTCAACTCACAAATTAGGCAAACAAGTTCAGAATCTTCGTTGATGCACTTATCCAAATCTACTCGAGTGAATCAATGTCCTCTTGAAGGTGCAGTACCTAAATCTGTACATAATATTGCAAAAGTAGCCTGCTCTTGATCTATACAAGGTTAGATTAGATTTAAGTGAATTTCCCTCAAGGTCTAATCTAATATTTGATTAGCTTTGTTGTTAGCAGTTTCATAAGTGATCAATACTTGAACTCAAATACATTTGCTTCCACATCTCTGCAAATAGACGATCCTTTATATTGTACACCTGTTTACTGTTTCTAAAAAAAACAAGTAAATTGTTTCTATTAGAGAGGCTTGATTTACTATCTTAGTTATTCAAATAATTACAGTAGATAATAATATCCTTGCATTTGATATAGCCTGACCTATTTTATTTAAATCTATGTATCATAATACATAAAGCATAATTTTTCTTTGAGGTGAACATTCATAGCGTCCCAGAAGATAATACTCTCAAGCATTTTCTCACCACAGAAGTTTGACGAACTGATCTTCACTTCCAGCCACATAGCTGTCTACTTTTTGAATAATGGGATAACATTTTCGATCCTCCCATTCTTGGGTGTTCATGGAGCTCTTAAAATGGTTATAATGATTTCTCACTACTTGACTTAAGCTGTTCCAAATCCCACAGCTGTTGGTTGGGTAGCAGAGATCACAAAACTAAATTTCTAATGGCTTGCCCAAAAGGCTAAGGTGATTATATGTGCACAAGATTTTAATGCATGCGTACAATGTAGGCAAGGAGAAGTCAATGTAAAAGCAGCAGAGCTTGGAATACTGCAGTGCGTCCTATTTGACACTACATTTCAAGTATCTGGGCCCACAATATAAAAGCAGTATTACAAGTTTATCTCTTACCAATTTCAGTTTGTAAGAATGCTCTTGTAAATGTTGTTTGCAAGCATTTGTTCAATCATGTTATTCCCATGGTGTATTTATCTTTTTTAAACTGTCAAGCAAGTTGCAGTGTCTTGTTTTTCATTATGTTTGTGGTGACAATGATTTTGAAGTACAGTATTCCTTAAGGAAATCATTAGCAGTTCAATGCTGATCCTATGGTCAGAGAACAAAATCCAGCATAACCTTGCATTGAATTGCCGAGCGTATCCAAGATTGAATTCCCTGTATTGACAAAAATAGTCAAGTTTCAATTAGCAACAATGAAGCCCTACCCTTTATCATATCAATCTTTACTCTATGATTTTAGTATTGGGCAATACAGTTGTACACAAACCTACATTTTAGAAAAACCTCTCAATAATAACTAAGAGTTAACATCATAGAATATATAATCCTGCAAATTAAGTTTGTTGGCTTCTAAATTATTTTCAAATGTAGTAGGAGAAATCACTTTGTGCATTTATGTTTTGTAGTGTTGTTAGTAGCTGAGTTGCGATCTGTACATGTTTCATTTTGTTTCCTTATTAGTGGGATGCGGTTATGGAAAGACAAGCTCAGGTGGAAGCACAACAGCGTGCAAGATTTGTTTCAGACGCTGCCAGGCGGCAGTTCATGGCAGATGAAATGACTAAAACAATGGAGCATGTTGAACAACTGCACAAAAGTCTAGATGAATCTTTTGGTAATGTTCTAAGTGTTTTCAATGTTATGGTATGACTTACTCTTAATGGTTTCTGTAAGAGGAATTTCTGTTTTTGAAAAACAGTTGCTGACGAAATATTCCTCACACTGGATTATCCTCAATGAATTTTTTACCACAACCCTAACCTTCCTTCCTGCTTACCTGCCTGAATTCCTCATCCTCTTTATCTATCTTTACACCCCATCTTAAGACCTACCACTTTGACTGTGCCTATAATCACCTCTCCCTTTCTTCGGAGTCAAACCCTATCACTGTATAGAGTTCTAAAACGCCATCCTGCATGAAAGGCGCTATATAAATGCAAGCTATTGTTATTGCTGATCTTTTGTTGAGGATGGTAGAGAAATAATAATAATCCTTGCATTTAATATAACGCCTCATCACATTGTTGATGACTCAAAGCGCTTCACAGAATGCATTGTAAAGTGGACTGACTGTATTTTGTGGGTGAAATGAATTGAAAGAAAAGGAAAATTAGGCACTCATGATATGGGATATCGAGAATAACCCAACGTGAGGAATAATTTGTTAGATTTTTTTNCAAAACTAGAAATTGATCTTTCAGTTGAAGAGAGATGTGTTAATTCAAGAGAGAGAAATTCAGAGAGAGTCGCAGCCTAAGGTATCCTTTTCTTCCACATCTGAGCAGCCAATTAGTAGAGTTGGTAAAAGCTAGGGAACAGTCCAACTGTCTTTCGCTTGGTCAGAGAGAAGCCATCCCAATGAAAAAACACTTAAATTGCTTTTCAGTTTTTGTTTTACATTATTGAACAGGAGGTATATTTCCACACAATTAATGGCAACTAAAACCTAGAGGTCAAAGTACTCCCATTGGAAACCTAAAGAAATAACAGAGTTATTTAAAAGAATAATTCCTCAATAACAAGGAATGTTCGCTTTATTATACTACCCAAGATCAGCCTCCTCCTGCATAGATTTCTCTATAATGTATGTCGGAGCAGCCTGAGAGCTGATCAAGCCACCCAACTCCAGAAAAGCCCAATACCAACTCAGTATGCAACAATACTCAGGAAATGTATGGTAATACCCAGCTAGCTAACGCTGGTTAGGCACATTCGTTTGGCCTTCAGGGGCCACTTCATCTCCTCCCCGAAACATACTTCACCAGTGCAGGTGGAGCAGATTCTAGGTAGTTTGTTACAGAAAGGATTCTTCACTTATAGGTAAAGAACAATTTTGTGATTTATTTTCTCTATTTGTTGGGCAAGAGAGTACTTTGAACAAACTCCAGATTTAAGTTCCATTGATTAGTAGCAAAGGTGTTCATCCTTGTATAAAATGTTACAAAGAACCTTTTCTACAATCTATATTGGATGCAAAGGTTTATATATAATGATGAATTAAATTCCGTTCAATTGGTATATCACTTTGCTCTTTTCATTTGCTGCAGAGAGGCTTTGTGACGCAAGAACTATAATTACACACAAACCAACAGGAGATCTCCAAGAGAGCAGAAATAGAAACACAAAGCATGACACTACCTGTTTGAATGATATTTCCTCAGACTCTTCTGCTCAGTGTAAGTATGTATTGTGAGAAAGTGATTAACACCCAGGTTTACTTTTTTTCCCAATTTGCCCCAAATCCAACAGATAGCCATGTTTCTGATTTTAAAAACTTCCAAAAGTTGTTTAACTTTCATCCAAAATTTGACCACAGAAGCTGAATTTAACTTAGAAAATGTGTCATAAATTTTAACTGGAAAATGTGTGAATTATTAAGCGCCATTTTTCACTGACCGTCATCATGTCACTTTGAGTTGGTGCACCATTACTTTAATCTTCCTTGAATTTGAAACAACTCTTCAAAACTGCATTTCCTCACTTGAAAAGAGGCAAAGTGGAAAATTTAAGGGGACTTTCTCCCCAGCTTATTTAAGGTGTTTTGGGGTAATTAGTGCAATAATTAGAGAACAAATGTATTGCAATACAAAAATGTTTCATCAAATACAAAATATTTATCCACATCAGCTCACTCAAAAATTAAATGCTCAAGATAAAGTACTGTAATAATTTACAGCATTATTTTACTTGACTAAAGATGGCATCTACCTTTCGACCACATTGCTGCAACTTGTACGTTTTACCATGAAAAACATTAAAGCGAAAGGCTTCACAGATTATCATTGTTGGGAGAGAGAAAAAATAAGTAAAGGTCAGAAAAGTTTCTTCTCAAAAAGCTCACTTAATTTCATATGGAGATCCATCCAGCAAAATGGATCGCTTTTAAAAGCACGCTCAGCATCGGACTCATGTTACTGATCCTCCTCCAGCTGCTGCTTAATCCATGTCTCATTTACAGGAAGTCAGTAACCTTCCACAGTCAAGCAACATATCCAGCCCACATTCAATCCCGGCATCCAGGGCCCATTCACTCCCCGCCCCACTTAGTGACCTTAAAAGGCACGACTGAAACAGCTCTGGACTTGTAGATCAGGACACCTATGTAGAAGCAAGCCACAACCATTGAACTTTTAACTCCTGATATTCTAAGGACACACAATCACTGAAATATGCATAGGGTCACCTGCGATTTAATGTCAAAGTAGCTTCTCTTCTCAAATGTTTATACGCGTCCTCCCCTCAACTCTCCTGGGATGAGTGGATTCAAACCTGTTTATCAGCATATAAAAAAAACATGGTGGCAACAGTGCTGAACAATTCTGTTTTTATTAATCACTAGCTACTAAAAAATTATT
Source organism: Callorhinchus milii (assembly GCF_018977255.1). Classification (NCBI taxonomy): domain Eukaryota; kingdom Metazoa; phylum Chordata; class Chondrichthyes; order Chimaeriformes; family Callorhinchidae; genus Callorhinchus; species Callorhinchus milii. Next base: position 82,389,901 of record NW_024704743.1, read on the forward strand.
TTGCTTAAAATTACATTTCCTCAGGTCTTATTTTAAGTATCTGGTGTTGTTTTCATTTAAGTGTATTTAAGTATTTAAATCTATGTATTTAAGCACGCCCTGTTAGCTAGTTGGATAAGAGCAACCCCCTGTGCAAGGCTAAACAACAGAACATCACAGGTTTAGTATGTGCTGCCTTTGCTTCCAGTCAGGGAAGCAATGGGACTGCTACGATTGTCCTTAGTACCCTGGATTTGGGGGGCAGCCAGGGTTTCTACTCCTGTTTGCTATTCACAGATCCCTACTGGAAGTTGTGCATGTGTGGATAAAAGAGGATTGGGTTCATGATTCCCTCCACGGTTGAATAGCTTACCAACACAACGTTATAATTCGTCAGTGAATAATGACCATTTGAGTGCATGTAGCACTCGTGGATCCTGTATCTAACCAAAGGAAAAAAACTGTCAAGAAAGGAGGAATTTGAGGAAACAAAATAAATGTTGCAATGCTTAAATCAAATTGTTGCTGGATAATATTCTTTTCTGGTTTAATTTTTAAACTTTTTTTTAAAAATCATTATAGTGTCTTTGGACAGAGGAAGAACTGATCTAGAAAACAAGGAACGTGAACTGATGGCTGGAGTAAGAGAACTGAGACAAAAGCTTGCAGTGCAGGCTCGTCAGAGATACCCTAGAAATTTCTCTCCTACAAACTGCACATAGTAGAATATACACACTTCTAAATTATCATAATAAAGCCGAATCGTTTTTTAAGGAAGCCTGAAATCTAAAATCAAAACAGAAGCAGGAAATGCAGAGCAGGTCAATCAGCATGTGAAAAAGAAACTTGTTAATGTTTCAGGTGTGACCTTTCAGCAGAACTGTTTTTTGATAAAGTCACCGCTCAAAGTGATATTGAGGTATATAGACCAGATTGAATCTGCAGTCTGGACTGAGTTAGTTGACTTAAACCAGGGTGGCAGTAGGGCCCTACAATTGACCTTAATGCCCGAGGCTAGGAAGTGGGAAAAATCAGCCGAGGTACCTGCTCCTGATCTCTCTCCAGTGACTTGCCGTATGGATGATGGATGAGGCTAAAATAAGGCTGGACTGTAATGCTTCAAATAACCTGCTGACCTTTGTTTGCTGAAGAATAGCCACTTTGGGTGACATATCAGACTACAATTGCTTCCCATGGACATGTACATAATCCAACTGAGTGAATGCTTCTGATGAAAAAAANCTAAAGCCAAAATATTACATTAATTTGCTGTTAGGTTCTGATTGACTTTATATGCATTTCCCAAGTTTTATGTCCTATTTTAATGTTTAAATATTAAAATGAATGTATTTCAACTGATTTGTTAGACTTGTATAATTATTGATTACTCATTTATTTTTCTATTGAGATTGATATGCAATTAAGTCTGTTTTATATTGTAGTTATGTACAGAATGTTTAAGATGCATTCTAACAATATGTGTGCAATTTTGAAATGCTGCTGTTGTACATAATAGAAAACAGCCAAAAGGACATTTTTAAGTGAAACTTTGCAATAAATCTTTTGCTAATTTTGAAAGGTGTATTTTTAGTTATCTTTAATTATGCAATCCTTTCAATCCTTTCATCCTGTTCATCCTACTTTAGGGATTTGAATGAGGTACACAGAGCTGTTTCAGATCGGTGCTCAGCTGTCTTTCGAGTGGATGACTTATCCACTTATGACATCCCATGGGCTATGTAAATTTAGGACAGCAGAGTGCTGATTAGGTTCAAGCCCCAGGACATTACTTGTCAGCCCAGGGATGACTCTGAATCCACATGCTTGAACTATGTTTGAACAGATATTGTATACAGAAGACCGAGACACAATTATGGATTTATTCCTTTTAAAGTCGAGGAGAAAACTGGTCATGTAGATTCCCAGGAATTCCCAGTAGTGGAGGATAAAAGCCACCCCCACAAGTATGGATGAGGAATTTTGTCGCATTATGGACTTCTATGTTGGAAATCCCATCAAAGGACCATCATGGATCTTCCTTTGATGGATATTCTAACTATTGAACAGGCTTGTCACACTCTCACAGTTGTTGCTGTGGAGGCGCCTGTGGCATGGTAACCCTTCTGGCTGATGCAAGATTGTGAAACAGCATGCACGTGAAAAGAACGGGGGGGGAAAAAACAAAAAAGGCTTCCTACATGTCCCGCAGACAAGTGCTGATTTTTTTTTGCTCTTTTCCATACCTGTTCTCGTATGTTTGAGGGTCAGCAGTTAGTTGTGATATAGATCAGTTCACTCAGTGAGCACCAGTTAAATATTTGTCTTGAAGGTGAAGCAAGGACTCATTAAGAACCTCCAATGGACACGTGTGGCAGGTTTGCAAGCTTACATATATGCTCATCTCTTAATATGTCCTTTTAGTAATAAAATCTTCCCTCCACAAGCTGCAAATCATCGAGAACTGCAGCTCGTGTCCTCTCTCGCACCAGCTCCGTGACCCCATCTCCTCGTCCGACTCCACTGGCTCCACATCCCCCAGAGAATAGAGTTCAAAATCCTTGTCCTCTCCTTCGGACTTGCTCTTTCCTACCTCTGACCTGCTAACTCCATAATCAACCTATCCGCTCCCTCTGCTCAGCAGGCTGTGGCCTGCTCTACATCCCCTGACCTTCAGTCTCTCTGCCGCCACCATCTGAAACTCCATCCCACATTCTCTTTGCCTCGCTGCCTCCTTTGCTTCCTTCAAGGCGTGTCTCAAGACCCTCCTCTTCGACCCCGCCTTCAGCTACCCTCCCATGCTCCCTGATCCCAACCCCCCACCCGCTCAGGTCCAAATCCCTGACTGCTCCCAACATGATAGGTGCTATAACAAATGTAGTATTGTAATTTTTGTATTGCAAATGCATGTATTGCCACGAGTTGGACTTCACATAACCAGAGTAATGAGCTTTGCTGCCGGTAGAGTGGATCTGGCAGATGAGCTTAACCAGTTTTCTCTAGCTTTCAACTCCTTTCTACTATGTGGGTGACTACACAAAAATAATTTGGGAAGTACTGTACTTTGGCATAAAATACTTGATTGGCAATGAGGCCAGACACCCAGTTCACTGGTTGCCCTGATGTGAGCGGAGCTATTAACAACAACAACTTATATTTATATAGCACCCTTCACACAGGGTAGCATCTCGGAGCACTTAACACTCGCGAAACTCGACACCAAGCCAGGGAGAAGGGAGAATTGATCGTAGGTATAGTTGAAGAGGAAGGTCTTCAACTTGAGACTTAAAAAAAATGTAATGTGTACTTTCAAAGAATAATACATTAGAATATACAGCACAGCCTCTACGTCCCTTCTATAATGTGGGGACCAGAACTGCACACAGTATTCTAAGTGTGGCCTAACCAAGGTTCTATAGAGGTTTACCATAACTTCCCTGCATTTCATCTCTAACCCTCTAGAAATGAACCCCAATGCCTGGTTTGTCTTTTTTATGGCCTTATTAACCTGCATTACTACTTTTAGTGAATTGTGTATGTGTCCTTTTGTCTAGGTCCCTTTGTCCTCTACTATTTAGGTTTTTATTTTCCAGGATGTATGTGACTTCCTTTTTCTTTCTACCAAAATGTACCACCTCACATTTTTCCACATTGAAATGCATTTGCCATTGAAATGCCCATTCAGCAAGTTTATTCATGTCTTGCTGTAATTTATTGCAGTCCTTCTCTGTATTAACTGCTCCCCCCAATTTGGTGTCATCTGCAAATTTTGAAATTGTACTGCTGATTCCCAAGTCTACATCATTAATGTATATTGTGAACAACAGAGGTCCCAATACCGATCCTTGTGAAACACCACTGCCCACCCCTTGCCAGACTGAGTAGCTACCCTTTACCCCTACTCTCTGTTTTCTGTTTTGTAGCCAGCTTGCTATCCATTCTGCTATTTTTCCCTGAATCCACATGCTCTGACCTTATTCATTAGCCTATTATATGGTACCTTATCGAAAACCTTTTGGAAATCTAAATATATTACATCTCCCGCATTACTCTTGTCTACTCTTTCTGTTACCCGTTCAAAGAATTCAATGAGGTTGGTCAAGCATGACCTTCCTTTTTGAAATCGGTGCTGATTATGATTATTTATTATGTTTTCCATTTCTAGATCTTTATTACCTCCTTCAGTAAGGATTCCATTATCTTTCCTACCACCGATGTTAAGCTAACAAATCTATAGGTCTATACTTCCCAACTCTAATTTTCCACCTCATATTGCGACCCCCAGTCCCCTGATGTTCTGTCAGCCTGCCTGTCAGACATCAGGAGCTGGATGAGCACGAATTTCCTTCAGCTGAATGCTGATAAGACAGAAGCCATACTCTTTGGCTCTCATCAACGTCTAAAATCACATGGTTCTCATCTCCTCCACCTACCCGACCTCCCCCTAAAACTCTCCGAACCCGTATGCAACTTAGGTGTCATGTTTGACCCCCAATTATCCTTCCTCCCCCACATCCGGTCCCTCACCAGCACTGCTTTCTTCCACCTCCGACACATCGCCCGTCTCCGCCAATACTTCACTCCAAAAGCCGCTGAAACCCTGGTCCATGCCTTTGTCACCTCTCGGCTGGACTATTCAACTGCCCTCCTCAACGGTCTCCCATCCACTACCATCCATAAAATCCAGGTCATCCAAAACTCTGCCGCCCACATTCTTACCCGCACCAAACTCCGCTCCCCGATTACCCCGTCCTCGCCAGACTGCACTGGCTGCCTGTCCCAGAGAGGACCGATTTCAAGATCCTCACCCTTGTCTTCAAGTCCCTCCACTCCTCTGCATCCCCCTACCTCTCTGACTTTCTCTCTCCTCAAAACAGTGCCTGTTGCCTTCGTTCCACCGGGTCTGGCCTCCTCCTTGTTCCCCGAGTCCTCCACTCTACCATTGGCGGCTGTGCCTTCAGCCACTACACCTCGAGGCTCTGGAACTCCCTTCCTCACTCCCTTCGCCTCGCCTCCTCTCTTCCTATTTTCAGGTCTCAGCTGAAGACCTTTCTTTTCGACCGCGCCTTTGGTCACCTTCCTCCCCCTCCCCCTGGCTCGGCCCCGGGATCCGTTACTGTTATGAGCTCTGAGACGCTGTCCGGCGTGGAGGGCACTATATAAATCCAAGTTGTTGCTGGGCTTGTTCTATCTCCCTTTTTAAATATAGGTATAATATTAGCTCACCTCCAGTTCTCTGGCACTACTCCCTTTTCTAATGAGTTATATATGTGTAATAGTGCCTCTGCTATCTCTTCCCTTGATTCTTTTAATATACGCGGATACAATCCATCTGGACCAGGGGTTTTATCCTCTCTGAGTTTTGTTAGTTTTTTGATTATATCTCCCCTTTTGCATCTTAAATGTATTTATATTACTTTTGATCTCTTCTACTGTTATGTCTGTAGAATATTTTACTATTTCTTTTTATATTTCTTGATAATTTAATTTCACAATTCCTCTTTGCCTTCCTAATTGTTTTTTTAACTATTTTCCTGACCTCTTCGTATTATTTTTTGTCATGCTCTCCCTTGTTATTTACGTACTTAGTGATGATACAATACATATGAAGAGTGAGTAACTTCTCATCATGTGTCAGGATACAATATAATGGTCCTTTAGCAAAGTCTCAGTATGTGTATATATAATGTAATATATATGTTCAGTCTTCATACATTTTCCTATAATCATAAGAGCTGATACATAGTTTACAGTAGTTACATAACATGCCAGCTTGTTCTTAACAAGCCACAGTGCACTTAGCCATATCAAGCATGCAAGTAGTAGAGAACATGGCAAGACAGATTCAAACTACTTTGCAAATCTTATAATATTGCTACTGATTGTTTTGTTTCATATTCAACAAGCTTTTATACAAGGATCTCGATGTTGAGCATTTGTTAAAAATGTTGAGGTGAAAATAGTGGTGTGTGGTGTTAATTATAGCCAATGATAATTATCACATCCTCAATAAATGTAGCCAATCGGCAAGATTGTTCGATAACTAATGCCTTGATAATGCACTTCAAATTTCATCTGCCTTAGAAATGTGGGGGAAACTAAGGAGAAAGTTACATGAATAATCCTGGATATATTCATTTGATAATGACAGCGTTACTTAGGTTTTTTACTCTCCTCCTTTTCTGAAGGCAGCAACATCTGCTATTATAATGCTGTCTAATTGTTGGCAGATCTCCAGCAATGCACCAAAGCAAATGTTTATTTCCAAGCCTGGATGACAGGTGTAGGCAGGCTCTTCAGCCATAGGCAATATCACAGGCAAGCCTGATCCAGTCCTCGCCTACATCCACTCTTTACAAATCAGAACCTCGCCCGTCCCGAGGGACTTGAGGCCCGAGCCAAGATCAGTTATCTAAGCACAGATCAAACTTCCAAGCTCATTACTGTGCTAATCAACACCTCGATCCACTGAGCTGTTGGAGCAGTCCTTTCCTGGATGTGATTTCACATAGAATAACAAAGATCTTATTACAAATTACCTGTCCTCCTAGTCTGAGCGCTATCTATTTGCCATATTTCTGAGGGTCTTAGGAGAGAGATGCTGAAGTAGGATATGCTTACCGAACCTTAGTTTCCATCACTGATGCCCTGAGTAATCTCACAACAGATGTTGGGATGGGATGAAGAAGTACCTTTGGCCCACTTGATCTTATCCTGCCAGTCCAAAATCCTCCTGTCACAGAGCTTGGTATTTTATACCCAATCCCCCAGTGACTAGAGTCAGCAGCCCATTTATATTAACAAATTAAAATACACACTACTCAAAATAAATGTAAAATATTTATTGGCCACAAGCAAACCATTTGAAGACACCCCAAAGCCTTAAATTAAGTCAGAGACGTAATACATAAAATAAAGGTACTTATGGTTTGAGCAGGGTGAGCGAGTTGACCCACTTCTTGTTAGAAGTCCCTCCAAGGTATAACTTCCCTGGCCTGCTCAAACACCCTGTGTTTTATCCCTTTGTTCTGGTATTCTCACCAGAAATACATTCTATAGATAATGAGTTTCCATGCAAATCAGGCCACCTTCAAACAATAACAACGATGAACTGGGAATGGTGACTTTATTACTTAGTACCCAGAATGATAATTCAGGGAAATGGAGATTTATTCAGAAGATGTAGCAACATCATATTTTTAAGAAAAGACAAAATACTGCAGATGCTGGAAATCTGAAATAAAAATAGAAGTTGCTGGGAACATTTAGCAGGTCAGGCAGCATCTGTGGAGAGAGATAAGTGAGTTAATGTTTCAGGTCGATGCAACCTTCATGGATCTGTCCTTGAATGGTTCAGATCCTACCTCTCACACTGTCTCCACTCCATCTCCATCCCCATCCATTTGTGGAGTCCTGTAGCTCAGTGGTTAGAGCACTCGCTTTGCAAGCGAGAGACCTGAGTTAAATTCCAGGCAGGGCGCAACCTTAGGCAAGTTTCCTTACTCCACACAGAGCCTAATAATAATCCCTCCAAAACCAAAAAATAATAATAAATTGGTCATTTTCAATCTACGACTGTTTGTGGGACATTGCTGTGCGCAATTGGCTGCCGCGTTCGCCCACAAATATACAGTCAATTCACTTTACAGTGTGTTCTGTGAAGCGCTTTGGGACGTCCTCCCGACGTGAAAAGCCCTATATCAAATGCAAAGATTATTATTATTATCTCCACAAACGGTTTCTCCTCTAGCCCCCGCACTGTCTCCTGCAGAGTTCCTCAGGGCTCTGTTCTTGGTCCCCCCCTTTACAATATCTATATGCTCTTGGTGACATCATCCGCAGACATGGGGTCAATTTCCACATGTATGCAGATGACACCCAACTCTATTTCTCTGCCTCCACCCTCGACTCCAGGGCCACTGCTGTCCTGACAAATATCTGTCAGACATCAAGTCCTGGGTGAGAGCTAACTTTCTTCAGTTGAACATCAACAAGGCCAAGGCTCTCCTGATTGGCTTCCATCAGCAACTCCACACCTCAGTCCCTGACACATCACCGTCCATGAATGCACACTTCACCTTGCTAAGCCAATCCGGAACATTGGCGTCTTGTTTGACTCCTAACTATCCTTTCTACCCCAAATCCATGCCATGTCCCGCTTTGCCTTCCCCCAACTCTGCAACATCGTCCGGCTCTGCCATTGTCTCACACCACAGCCATCAATACCCTCATCCGCACATTCATAACATCCGGGCTCGACTAAGCAAACTCCCTGCTTGTCAGCCTCCCCAACTCCTCCCTCCATAGGCTGCAGATCAACAACAGCAACAACAAAATTACATTTATAGAGCGCCTTTCATGTTTGGAGGACGTCCCAAGGCGCTGGACAGTCAAGAGTCAGGATGCGAGCATGGGGGAGGGGTGGGGGAGGGGTGAGGGAAGGCAGAGAGGTGGGAGAGCAACCGAAGGCACAATCAAAGAGAAGGGTCTTGAGACCGGCCTTGAATGAAGCAAGGGAGGAAGCGAGGCAAATGGACCGTGGGATGGAGTTCCAGAGTGTGGGGCAGAGAGACTGAAAGCCCAGCCACCAATGGTAGGTCAGGCCAGGCAGGAGGCATGGAGCAAGCCGGAGCCCACTGAACAGAGGGAGTGGGCAGGTTGGCAGGGAGTCAGCACCTCAGAGAGGTAGGAGGGAGCAAGGCCATGAATGGTCTTGAAAGTGAGGATGAGGATCTTGAATTTGATCCTCTGGGGGATGGGGAGCCAGTGGAGTCGGGCGAGGGTGGGAGTGATGGGTCACGGAGCCTGGTGCGTGAGAGTTCACGAGCTGCAGAGTTTTGGATGATCTGCAGCTTGTGAAGGGAAGAGTTGGGAAGGCCGATGAGGAGGGGGTTTCCAGAATTGAGCCTTGATCGTGATGAATACGTGGGTGAGGGTTTCAGCAGCCTGAGGGGTGAGGCAGTGGCGGAGTCTGGCAATGTTGCAGAGGTGGTGGTAGGCAGTGCCGGTCATGGTGCGGATATGGGGGAGAAAGGACAGTTCAGGGTCAAACAAGATACCCAGGTTCCTGACTGGCTTAGTGAGGTTGAGTGTGCAGCCGTGGAGGCTGATGCTGCCAGTGCCCGAGGTGCGGAGACGCTGGTGTGAGCCAATCAGGAAGGCCTCAGTCTTGCTGACATTCAGTTGGAGAAAGTTATCCCTCATCCAGGACTTGATGTCGGACAGGCAGTTGGTCAGGACGACAGTAGTCCTGGAGTTGAGGGTGGAGGCAGAGAGATAGAGTTGGGTGTCATCCGCATAAATGTAGAAATTTACCCCATGTCTGCGGATGATGTCACCAAGGGGGAGCATGTAGAGGGTGAAGAGGAGGAGACCGAGGTCAGAGCCCTGAGGAACGCCGATGAGACAGTGCAGAGGCTGGAGGAGAAGCCGTTTGCAGGGACGAAGTGGAGGCGGTGTGAAAGGTAGGACCTGAACCAGTCAACGACAGAACCTTAAAGGTTGAGGTGGGAGGAGAGGTGGTGGAGGAGGATTGAGTAGTCCACAGTATCAAAGGCGGCAGAAAGGTCGAGGAGGCAGTGGTCACACATGATCAGGAAGTCATTTGTGACCTCAACCAGAGCAGTTTCCGTGATCATTCAGAACTCTGCAGCCCATGCCCTCTCCTGCACCAGGCTCCGCGACCCTGTCACCCCCATTCTCGCCCAACTCCACTGGCTTCCCATCACACAGAGGATACTGTTGAAGGTCCTAGTTCTCACCTTCAAAGCCCTCCATGGCCTTACTCCCCTCCTACCTCTGCAACCTTTTAACCCCCTCCGCTCAGCGGGCTCCAGCTTGCTTCACATCCCCTGCTGCGCTCGCCCCACAATTGGCGGATGGTCCTTCTGCCGCTCTGCCCCCACCTTCCGGAACTCCATCCCGCAGTCCCTATGCCTCGCCCCTTGCCTCCTTCAAGACCCGTCTCAAGACCCTCCTCTTCGATTGTGCCTCCAGTCACCCTCCTTCCCCTCCTTCCCTCCACTCTCCCCTATCCCGAACCCCAGCTCGGGTCCAAAATGCTGATTGTCCAGCGCCTTGGGACATCCTCACGACGTGAAAGGCACCTTAGAAATGTAATTTTATTGTTATTGTTGGGATTTCTGTTTTTATATCATATTTTTAAGGTTCACTTTAAGATGTCTAATTGTTTTAATTGGTCACAGGCTACTTAGTTCACAGCTGAGCTGATTACATGAAAATAAGATTTGAGCTTCTTTTCCTGGACAATTCTGTCAACATGACCAAAAAATGCAGTCGTGTCACAATATGAGGAGACTTGCCCAGAGTTGGATTAGTTCACTGGACTGTAACAACACAAACAGCTCATTACTGAAATTGAACTCCATTGTAAACCTTATCCCATCTGAGCTCGGCCCTAACTGAGCTCACTCTTGCTTACAGGTGAGAACTGTTTAATTATGAATGTTTTGGAATGGGGTCAGAGAGAGGCACATGCTGGAGTTTTTAATGTGGAGTCGTGTAGAGTATTGGTTAGAGCACTCACCTTGCAAGAGAGAGGACCCGGGTTCGATTCCTGGACAGGGTGAAAAATTAGGCAAGTTTCCTTACTCCACACACCTACCAGTAAGTAGGAACCTGATTGTTAGTCAATTGGTGAATCGCTTTTCCAGGTGCAATAATCCCTTTTTAAAAAAATGTGTCACTCAATCCACGACTGTTTGTGGAACGCTGCTGTACGCAATTGGCTGCCACATTTCGCCCACAAAATATACAATAAATTCATTTTATAGTACATTCTGTGAAGCGCTTTGAGATGTCTTGAAAATGATAAAAGGCGCTTTATCAAATGCAAGGATTTTTATTATGTTATTGTAATGTTGATGTGTTTATCTATCGTACTACAATTTGTAGGCTTTTTGGAGGTGCTGACCTTCAGATAGCATATTAAGCCAAATTCCTGTCTGACTGCTCAATTGTTCGTTAAGATCCCATAACATTATTCTACAAGAGAAGGAATTGTTTTCCAGTATCTTGGCCAACATTCCCGCAGATAAAAATGGTCATTCATTTTATGCATATTCGTGAAACACTGCTCTGTGGAAATACGTCTACAAAATACACAGAAACTACAATTTACAGTGTATCTTGTGAAGTGTTTTGAGGTGTCCTCCCAATGTGAAAAATAATAGTAAGTCTAGCAAGCTCAAAGGTGTGAGAAAGTAAAACAGGAATAGAGGTGGAACAGGATTGAGTTGATGTTTCCAATTCTAATTCTAGGTGTGAAAAAAGCAACATAAATCATACAATGGAATTATCCCTACAGAGAGCTAGATTCCTTCAGATCCTTCAATGGTATGATTCCTTTAGATTCGCTGCATACAATTAAGACAATAGAATAGAAAACAGGATTTTTAAAGGGAACAACACCACTTTATGTGATTTCCAGCACGTCCATTTATTTTTCTGTTACCAGGTAAAGCTTTAAAGCACGGTTATGGGATTCCTTAGGTGTCCCAGTAAAGGGGAAATTAGCCAAATGGCTGAAGCAGGGAGTGGGCAATAATAATAAAAATAACAAAAAAGCGTTCTTTTAAAAAAAACTTTGTTTAACATTTTTTTAGAAGATTATCAGCAAATAAATCTCAATTTGGGGACTGAAATCATGTAGCACTAAGAGTGGGTTTGATTTTTTCTTTCTATCTTCCCTTTGCTATTTGTGAAATCTTCCCTAGCACTGTTCTCTATGCATTATATGGAGTCTTCACTTTCTCCTTCTGTTCCTTGCCATCTCCAGGGTCTCTCCTTTGATATTTTTATTTTCCATTGCTGAGCATCGCTAAGCACTGTACATCCAGCACTCAGCTCCCAAGCACTATAAAAATTGGAGAATATTTCAAATTTCAGTGTAGTGTATGGCAATTTCTAAAGGAATTCCTAAATAAGCAAAGTGAAAATACATCACTCCAAATCACTGAAACTCTGCTCTATTGCAAATTACTTTTGGAGGGGAGTTGAATAGTAATTCTTGCATTTGATATAGCACCTCATTACATTGACAAGACAACTTTTGCTTCAAAATAATTATTATAATGTTTAGTGACTTTGTACCTTGTAGATGAATGCAGTAGTCAATTTGTACACAGCAATTTCCCACAAGTGGCTCTGATGTGAACAGTAAATATTAGCCGGGGGATTGTTGGCCAAGGAACCGGAAGAAACTCAGTTCTCTTTTTGAGTAGTGCCTTGGGATCTTTAACGTTCACCTGAACAGGTAGGCCTGACGTCGGTTTAACATGTCATCTGAAGGATGGCACCTCTCACAATGCAGAACACCCCCAGCATTATATTGGAGTGTCAGGGTAGACTAGGAGATCAAAGTATTGGCATGGGACTTGATTTCTCAGAGACGAGATGCTACCAACTGAGCCAGGCACCTTGGGTCTAGTATCTAGTCCTGTAGCTCAGTGGTTAGAGCACTCGCTTTGCAAGCGAGAAACCTGAGTTCAATCCCAGGCAGAGGGCGAAACCTTGGGCAAGTTTCCTTACTCCACACAGAGCCTAATAATAATCCCTCCAAAAAAACAAAAACAAAAATAAATTGGTCACTTTCAATCCATGACTGTTTGTGGGACATTGCTGTGCGCAATTGGCTGCCGCGTTCGCCCACAAATATACAGTCAATTCACTTTACAGTCTATTCTGTGAAGCGCTTTGGGACGTCCTCCCGATGTGAAAAGCGCTATATCAAATGCAAGGATTATTATTATTATTATCTGCTGTAAAATGTAAATTAGATTGGAGTAAAAAACACTTGTGGAGTCCTGTAGCTCAGTGGTTAGAGCACTCGCTTTGCAAGCGAGAGACCTGAGTTCAATTCCAGACAGTGCGAATCCTTGGGCAAGTTTCCTTACTCCACACACCTAATGATAATCCCTCCAAAAAACCAAAACCAATAATAAATTGGTCATTTTCAATCTACGACTGTTTGTGGGACATTGCTGTGCGCAATTGGCTGCCGCGTTCGCCCACAAATATACAGTCAATTCACTTTACAGTGTGTTCTGTGAAGCGCTTTGGGACGTCCTCCCGACGTGAAAAGCGCTATATCAAATGCAAGGATTATTATTATTATTATTGAAAAAGGACATGTCTCTCATGCGAAAGGAGCTCCATACTTTCAAGCTGTACATGGAAACAATGGGATTTCATTGTTCCTGTAAGGAGGATTGCTGGGTGGGGGGCGTGGGGTTCGGGGGGGAGATTTTATAAAACGATTGCCATTCCTCATTGATGTTTTCCATTCGTTAGCCCAAGGGTGGTGAAGCCAATTGTAATGCTCAAATTGATGCACTGAGATCAGCTAACTCAGTACCGACATGCTGGTGTGTGTATGGTATGTGTATGGCTCAAAGCCACAGCCTTTACCTGCTTGGCCAGAGGAGCAGCCTGAGAAAACTAAGCTGAACAGAGCCACAACTTTTACTTTACGCTCTGGATTTCCTGTGGTTTTCCAAAAGCAAATGTGAGCATCTAAAAGAGGAAGTGTCAAAATCACTCCCTCTTCATTCAAACAAGACAAAAGATGACGGAAAAGGACCTGAGTTTGATTCCTGGGCAAGGCGAAACTTTAGGCACATTTCCTTACTCCACACGCCTCTGTTTGCTTAGCAGTAAGTAGGAACACGTTTGTTACTTTTTGGGGATAATAATCCCATCCATTCTATTCCCCTCTCCTACAGACCTCTATTCCCTTCTCTCTGGCATGTGCATCAAGTTTCCTCTTAAATACATTGATGCTTTAACTACAGCTTCTCGCAGTAAGTTCTACATTCTCACCAACCTCTGCATGAAATTCCTCCTAAACTCCCTACTAGTTTAGCAGGAACCTGCACAGACGTACATTCCACCTCACTGACAGCTAATGTGTCAGTATGAGGCAGATATAAAGCCTGAGCAGACATTAATAAGTGTTAACAGCTTGGTATTGAATTCAACATAAAACAATATATTATGTACTTTATGCCCAAAGCCATGCATACTTATGCAAGTCATATGTTCCTGTCAATTCACACATGTGTCATTTTCACAGATAACGTGATAATCAGTTTTGAAGTGCTGGCATTAAATTAAGCGATTCAACTAAGTGTGTAAAGTGTGAGTCAAGCAAAAACATATATGGACATTGACAATAAATAAACATGATAGGAGATAAAAGCAACAACAACAGATTACGCTCGTATAGCGCTCTTCACATTGGAAAGACGTCCCAGGGTGCTGGATAATTTGGCGTTTTGGACTCAAGCTGAGAGTTGAGGTCAGGAGATGTGAAGGGCAGATGGGTGGAGTTGGGAGGGTGGCCGAAGGCACAGTCTAAGAGTGCCAGTCTTCAGATGGCACTTGAAGGAGGTAAGAGAGGGGGTGAGCCAGAGGGATTGTACGATAGAGTTCCTGAGTGTGGGAGCTGAGATGCTCAATGCCCGACCACCAATGGTGGGGCAGAAAGTGCGGGGGACCTGGCCAGACTGGTGTCCGGCAAGCGGAGAGGCTGATATGGGGATAGGAGGTCATAGAGGTTGGGGGCGGAGCAAGTCCATGGAGCGCGTTGAAGGTGGAGAACAAGGGTTTTGAACTTGATTCACTGAGCGATGGGGACCCAGTGAAGCCGGGCAAAGATGGGGGTGATGGGTTCGTGGAGCCTGGTGCAGGCAAGTACATGAACTGCAGAGTTCTGAATAATCTATAGCTTGTAGAAGGAAGAGTTGGGAAGTCCAGTGAGCAGGTAGTCAGCGTAGTCAAGTTAGGACATGATGAAAGCAGAGTTAAGGATCTCAGCCATGCGAGGTAATGGTGGAGGTGGGCAATGTTGCAGAGGTGGGGAAAGGTGGATCAGGTCACCACACAAATGTGGGGTTTAAAGGATAGCTGAGGGTCGAACAGGGCACCAAAGTTCCATATTAGCTCAGTGAAGTGTAGAGTGCAACCATGAATAGTGAAATTGTTAGTGCCTGAGGTGAGGAGGGCTCTGTCTTGCCAACATTGAGCTGGAGGAAGTTGGTTCCCGTCCAGGACGATGTCAGACAGACAATTTACCAGGACAGCAATGGCCCTGGAGTCGAGGGTGGAGCTGGTGAGATAGAATTAAGTGTTATCAGCATTCATGTGGAAATTGAACCCATGCCTGTGGATGATATCACTGAGCGAGAGCATTTATATGTTGAAGAGGAAAGGATCAAGGACAGAGCCCTGAGAGATGACACATGTGACAGTGCGGAGGTTAGAGGATGAGCTGTTAATGGACACAAAATGCAGACAATGGGAAACATTAAGATTGGAACCAGGCCAGAACAGAACCATTGAGTTGGAGGTGAGAGGAGAGGCGGTGCAGAAGAATAGAGTGGTCAACAATATCGAAAGCAGTCGAGAAGGATGAGGAGACAGAGAGAGCCCTGGTCGCAGGTGGACAGAATGTCATTTGTCACCTTAACCTGCTGTGAGCAGCATGAAACCAAGATTGGAAGAGTTCATGGAGGGAATGCTGGGAGAGGAAAGAGCGAAGTTGGGAAGCAATGACTCATTCCATGTCCTTGGAAAGAATAGGATGGTTTGAAATGGGGCGGTAGTTAGAAAGCGGAGATGGGTCAAGGGAAGGTGTTTGAGGCTTCCTTTAGGGGGATGGTTATGGTGCTAGTTGGCAGGGAGAGGTTAACAAGGTCTGTTAGTAGGAGGGCAAGGAGGGGGAGTTGGGAGGTCAGGAGAGGGGGAGGGATAGCATCAAGGGAGCAGGTGGGGGGTTTCACACCGGAAATGATGGAAGTGAGCGAAGAGGGGGAGATAGGGTTAAAAATGTGCAGGAAGGAATGGTGGGGCTGGAAGAGGAGTGGGAGATGGGGACGGGGTGGCGGTAGAGGGGCTAGAGGTGGCAGAGCAGATCCCCCCGACTTTGGACTCGAGAAAAGCCATCATTTAGGGTCGGAGGAGAGGATGGCAGAGGCATGGGAGGGTGGACAGAGGAGTTAGTTAATGGTAGAAAAGAGGAGTCTGGGTTTGTCCTTAGCTTCCAAGATGATTTGGGAACAAAAGGATGACTTAGCTGAGGTGAGGGCTGAGTGGTAGGTTTTGGTGCAGTCCTGCCAACTCTGATGCTTCATTAAAGCAGGGACTCAAAATCACGGACAGCCTTTCAGACAAGCTTCAGACATTCAAATGTTATTTGCTAATTTACTACAAGCCCTACCACTTTGCTGCAGGGCCCCAAATCAGAACCTGAATTTATATAGTCTTTAGATAACACTCCAATGTGATGCTGGTGGTGTATTGCATTGTTGGAGGTATCGTCCTTCAGATAAGATATTAAACCAAGGTCCCATCTACCTGATCAGGTGGACATTAAAGATCCCATGACACTATTCTTAATGGGTCAGCCTAGTTAATTGGTAGTGCATTTCCGCAATTACTGTTCCGTTCCACTGACATTTTCTCACATCTTTTAGGACCGTTCCTTCCAATGGGAGGTTAGACAGTCAGTGTTCGCAAGAGTCACAGCCAAGCGTGATCTTGTCCGAACTCTTAACCAGGAAGTGGAATCAGTGACAGCCATGAGAAGATCACCTGGAGCTCTTCTGCAGCAAAAAAATAAGATTCTTTTGAATAGGAATTAATTAGATGCTTGAAAAAGAAGAATGTTAAAGAATATGGAGAGCGAGTAGGAGAGTGGGGTTAGACTTGGTGGCTTGTGTGAGAGACCTGAGTTCAATTCCAGGCAGGGCGAAACCTTGGGCAAGTTTCCTTACTCCACACGCCTAATAATAATCCCTCCAAAAACCAAAAATAATAATTAAATTGGTCATTTTCAATCTACGACTGTTTGTGGGACATTGCTGTGCGCAATTGGCTGCCGCGTTCGCCCACAAATATACAGTCAATTCACGTTACAGTATATTCTGTGAAGCGCTTTGGGACGTCCTCCCGACGTGAAAAGCGCTATATCAAATGCAAGGATTAATATTATTATTATAAAGACTAAGGGAGACTTGATGGACCAAAATAACCTATTTCTGGGCTGTAACTTCCTATGATTGTATAAGTCACACATTTTGAAAACCCCAAAACATTTACTTATGAAACCAGATGCTGTTTTGATTGATATAAAATGACACTTGCTGCGAGAAATGCTTACCTCCCATTCTGTATTTGCCTGAAGGTAGGGCAGTACCTTCCCAACTGCACCCTGGAGCCCCCAGGGCTGATCTGCCTGTACTAAAGCAGCTCTGAGCACAGCTCAGCACTGAGATGCAGGAGCAAGATTACCTGGAGCCATCTTTAGCAAGAATTCGGGACGAAGATGCACAAATATGTAAAAACAGACTGGTATTGGCAAAAGAACGTTGGGAAAATCAAGAGACGGCTGGAAGATATCAAAAACCAGTGGGCAGCTGCACTGGGGTTGGACCTGAGTCACAGTGAAAGCGCAAGACTGGCTACAGATGCTCTGCTGGATAGTGGGGCTGAGGCTTACCACAACGTGCTGACTGAGGAGGGTGAGGTGGACTTTCTGTCTCCTTTAGAGATCCAGTACATCATCAGGAACTCCAAGGATGGTCAGCAGCTGGAGGAGACTAACAAGGAAGAAGCACAAAAGCAGCTTGAGGTGACAGATCTCTCCTCCAACCTGTCTGCCACCTACTTGCCAATGGTCTCGGAGAGCCATGGCCCCATGCTAGAACAAGGCTGGCCAATGTCTGATAAAAGGTACTACCTGAAGGGACCCTCAAACATCAATGTTTTCTTTCAGACTGAAAAATCCCACAACATCAAAGATATTATACGCCTGTACATCAGCCAGGCAACCGAGGTAAATGTGTTTCTCTAAAGTAATCCTCTGTGCGGGAATGTGCAATCAGATTAGGAGGCATTGAATAACTATTTCCGCAACGTCACCCGGCTCCGATACTATCTCACACCGCAGGCCGCCGAAACCCTCATACACGCCTTCATTACATCGAGGCTCAACTAGGCAAACTCACTGCTTGTTGGCCTCCCCAACGCCTCCCTCCACAGGCTGCAGATCATCCAGAACTCTGCAGCCCGTGTCCTCTCCTGCACCAGGCTCCGTGACCCTATCACCCCCATCCTTGCCCAACTCCACTGGCTTCCCATCACAGAGGATACATTTCAAGATCCTGTCCTCACCTTCAAAGCCCTCCATGGTCTTGCTCCCCCCTACCTCTGCGACCTCCTAACCCCCTACCATCCTGTTCACTCCCTCCGCTCAGCGGGCTCTGGCCTGCTTCACGTCCCCTTGCTCGCCCTACTATCAGCGGGCGGACCTTCCGCCACTCTGCACCACCCTCTGGAACTCCATCCCGCAGTTCCACCATCTCGGCCCTTCCCTCGCCACCTTCAAGACCCACCTCAAGACCCTCCGTGCTTCCCTCTGCGCCCCCCCACCCCTCCCCCACCCCGACCCTCAGCTCAGGTCCGAAATTCCCATCTGTCCAACACCTTGGGTCATCCTCCCACGTGAAAGGAGCTATATAAATGTCATTTTGTTGTTGTTGTGTCTGCTGGAGTGAGTGCTCACTCTTTCATTCTCCTCTCTCCTCTGTTTCTGGGAATATAAGGTGTACACTTAAAAGAAGCAGCAAATTATGGGTACTTAGAGAGATCGTAAGCCCGAATGCAATGAATAAACGATGCATGTAGATCAAATATCAGACGGGAAGTTCTAGTAAATGTATAAGCGGCACATTAAACACAGAGATTTATTCATATTTTGAAATCACTAGAGGTATGTTTTTTTAAGAAAATAAATAACACGCACAGCTGGTTTTATCAGGATTCCACCCACCTTAATCTTAGGATGAGGTCCTTATTACAATCAATGTTTTCCCAGCCTGTCCTGGAGGCGCTGACTCAGGCTAAAATAGTTCCACAGGTTTCTTAATAATATTAATAATAATCCTTACATTTCATATCGAGGACGTCTTGAAGCACTTTAAAGAATATGCTATAGAGTGACTGTATTTTGTGGTTGAACCAGCGCACAGCAATACCAATAATTCACAAACAGCCATGAAGTAAGTGACCAATTTTATTTGGGAGATCGCTGGCCGGAACACCAGGAGAAACTTTCTTTTCAAATAGTGCTACAAGATCTTTAACAGCCACCTGAACAGGCAGACAGGACCTCAGTATAATGTCTTATCCAAAAGATGGCACATCCAACAATGGAGCATTGCAGCACCCTAAGCACTGCATTGATGTGTCCACGTGGACAATATGGGTTCAAAGTCCCACCCTGGGGGCTTGAACCTACTATCTATCTTCTGACTCAGAGGCGAGGGTGCCACTAACTGAGTGGCACAGGGTGACACACAATTGATCATTCTTCATGTATAAGCCCTTGCAGGGAGCGTCAGCGAGGTACATGATCATAGAGGCATTGAAGCAGTGAGTTACACAAATAGGAGCACAGTTACTGAGGACTCAGCCTCCAGATGTAAAAGGTGCAATATCAAATTCAAAGATATTTATTATTATAATAATAAACTGGGCAAGTTTGGGCAAGTTTCCTTACTCCACACGCCTAATAATAATCCCTCCAAAAAAAAAAAACAACAAAAAAAAATTGGTTATTTTCAATCCATGACTGTTTGTGGGACACTGCTGTGCGCAATTGGCTGATGCATTTTGCCCACAAATATACGGTCAATTCACTTTACAGTCTATCCTGTGAAGCGCTTTGAGATATCGAGAAGCTGTGAGAAGCGCTATATCAAATGCAAGAATTATTATATTATTATATATCATGATTATTATAACAATTGTTTAAATTGCTGTTAGCTTCGATGTTACATGATTTAACCAAACATTTGTTTCATCAGATGTGCATGTTTGTTTCATTGCATAATGTTTAATTAGATTGATCGGTGTAGGAAACAATCAAAAACCGGAAATGTCAACACCTGCTATGCCATTTTTAGCTGATTTGTAGTAGCTCGGAATCCTAATCTGTGCAGTTATCCATCAGGCCAGAGGCTTGGGCCTCTATAATTTGCCTCAGCAATCACTGGGGTAAGGAGGGGGTTTCTAAGCCTTCTTTGTCTCAGTCTTTAAATCATTGCCTTAAAATTTAAGATCGGATTGAGTTTTAGAAAATTCTTAAATGCAAATATAATTTGGAAACAGTTTCCTGGATTGTTTTTTCAAAAACAGTAGGAAACTAACTGGCAAAAGTTGAATTTACGAACTGCACAATCTTACATTTTATAACCATTAGAAATCTTAGGTCTCAGATCACTATCCAGTGTTGTTTTCTGGAAAGGGTGTAGTAGATGTTGCTTTCAGGCTAACCAAGATCAGGCTTAACAGTAATAATAATAATAATAATCCTTAGCGTTTGATGTTGCTCCTTTTATGTTTGGGATATATTGTGAAGCGCAGTGTCTGTATTTTTTAAGCAAACACAACAACCAATTTGTGCACAGCAATGTACCAAAAACAGCCCTGAAATGACTGACCAATTTGATTTAGCAGATTGTTGGTCAGGAAACCAGGAGATACTCTGTTCTCTTTTCGAATACAATAGTACCATGGCATCTTTAACATCCACCTGGACAGGCAGACAAAATGTTGGTTTAACAGCTCAGCTAAAGGTTGGCACCTTAGATTTTATGACCAAATGTGAATTAAGAGCTAATGATTCTCCCCACCCGTTTCCCCAGTTAATAGCTATTGTGATGGACATCTTCACCGATGTTGACATCTTCTGTGATATACTCGAAGCAGCCAACAAACGAGGTGTCATAGTTTACTTGTTGTTGGACCAGAGCTCTGTAAAATATTTCAGCGAAATGTGCAAGAAACTCAAGATTGACAACAGCCACCTAAAGGTACGTTCTGTTACTGTAATAATAATAATAATCCTTTTTCATTTGATATAGCGTCTTTCACACCTGGTCTTAAAGCCTTCACAGGATTTACTGTAAAGTGTAGACTGTAATTTTTTGTAGGCTGTTTCATTAACCATGGGTTGAACTAGTCTACTTCAATACTACAAAATGTACAGCACATCAACAGCAAAGCTGCTGGCAATATTCTCGGGAGCTCAAACTCTAATTGGGAGCAAATAACAAAGCAAAGATTCTATCCAAGATCAATGTTGTTACTCAGAGTTTAAACTGAGCGGCCCCAAGGGTTTGGGACAAGGTTTATAAGGTTTTGTAAGGTTTGTACTTTACAGTAGTAGTATGTGGCACCTACCCTCTGGTTTCTTGGATCTCTGTTATCTTGCTTGGTCACATTGGTGTGAAGACCAGGTACCCGTTAGATGTGTCAGCCTGTCAGGTCTTTGAGTTCACAATCCACTCTGGGGCAGTGCTGGAGGAACTCTTACTTGTCAGAGGCGCTGTCATTCAGGAGACATTAAATCAAGGTCTGTTCAGATAGACATTAAAGATCCCAATTCATTATTTGAAAATAGAAGGAAGTTTCTTCTGGTATCCTGGCCAACAAACCTCCACATAAATTAAACATTCATTGTTATTTGTGGCTTTGCTTTGTGTCTACAAATACAAAGTCCTTACACTTTGGCTGGAATTACCTGTGAAGCACCTAAAGACAGTATAGGCATCATACAAAATGCAAGGATTATTACTAAAGTTATTATAATTCCCATTTAAGTAGAAAAACAAGTCCTGGCATGGGGCTCAAACCCATACTTTTCTGACCTAGAGGCAAGAGTGCTACAAACTAATGCATCAACCCCTTTAGTTATGTAGGGAAGATAACTGTAGGGGACAAAATAAAGAATGATGCTGTACATAATTCTGACTAAGTTAGATTAATAGAGAAGGAACCAAACTGATGATCAGGAAGTTAACAGTTGTTTGTATATTACCTGAAAACAAACTTTAAAAGTAGGAAAACATGCAAAATTCAGGGTTTATTATAATGCCTGATCACAAACTTGTAATTTGGCTAGGAAATTAGTTTAGTTTGGCTTTGGCTCTAATTCTCAGCATAAAGCTACAAGAGGAGATTCAGTAGAGCACTACTGCAACATAGAAGTTGTACTCAAATACAAATGGAGTTGGGTTTCTTTATGTGATACCTATTTAATTAATTCCTCATGAAATCTGGCACAGTAAAAATATTAAACCCTAAAATGAACATTTAATTTGAGTTTATGAATAAAAAAGTAGGTATTATAAATCAAATTATATTAAATACCACAGTATTCAGCTCAACATACATGTCTCAATCTTGTTTCAGTCGTCTCTGACTCCATCTTCTCTGTAATGTAGAATCATAGAATCATAGAATTATACAGCACAGAAGGAGAGGCCATTTGGACCATTGTGTCTGTGCTGGCCCTTTGAAAAGAGCTTCCCAAATCAATCCCACTACCCCCGTTCTCTACCCGTAGCTCTGCAAACGTGTCCTCCCCAAATAATTATCTACTTCTCTCTCAAAAGTTGTTATCGAATCGGCTTCCACCACCCTTTCAGACAATGCCTTTCAGATCCAAACAACTCGCTCTGTGAAAAAATTTGTCCTTACCTCCCCTCTGTTTCTTTTTACAACTATTTTAAATCAGTGTCCTCAGGTTACCGACCCGCCCGCCAGTGGAAATAATTTCTCCTTGTTCACCCTATCGAATCCCCTCATAATTTTTAAAACTTCTATTAGGTCTCCTCTTAACCGTCTCTGCTCCAAGGAGAATAATCCCAGCTTCTCTAGCCTCTCCTCATAACTGAAGTCCCTCATTCCTGGTGCCATCCTGGTAAATCTCTTTTGCACCGTCTCCAATGCCTTGACATCCTTCATAAAGTGTGGGGCCCAGAACTGAACACAGTACTCGAGCTGAGACCTAACCAGTGTTTTATAAAGGTTTATTATAACTTCCCGACTTTTAGCCCATATACTTTTTTAACAGCTTTATCTGCCTGTGCTGCCACCATCAAAGATTTACTTATATGAACCCTCAGGTCTCTCTGTTCCTTCACCCCCTTTAAGATTGTACCATCAGCTTATATTGCCTCTCCTTATTCTTCCTCCCAAAATACATCACTTTGGATTTCTCCACATTAAACGTCATCTGCCACGTGTTATGGCAGCATTTTACCAGTCTGCCTACGTCCATTTGCAGTCCGCTACTATCCTCCTCACTGTTTACTACTTTTCCAGCTTAGTATCATCTGCAAACTTGGAAATTGTACTCCCTATACCCAAGTCCAGGTCATTTATACAAATCAAAAACAGCAGTGGTCCCAATACTGATTCCTGGGGGACACCACTGCACACTTCCCTCCAGTCAGAAAAACAACCGTTCACCACCACTCTCTGCTTTTTGTCTCCCAGTCAGTTCTGTATCCATGCTGCCACTGTCCCTTTAATACCGTGGACTTCTATTTTGCTTAGAAGTCTCTTAAATTACACTTTATCAACCCCTTTTGAAAATCCATATAAACTACATCAACTGCACTACCTTCATCCGCCGTCTCTGTTACTTCATCAAAAAACTTTCAGGTTTGTTAGACATGATTTGCCTTTAACAAATCCATGCTGTCCTTTATTAACCCATATTTTTCTAAATGAAAATTTATTTTGTCCCGGATTATAATCTCTAGAAGTTTCCCCACTACTGACGTTAGGCTGATTGGCCTGTAGTTCCCAAGTTTATCCTTCTGCCCCTTTTTGTACAAGGGAGTAACATTTGCAACCCTCCAGTCCTCTGGGACCACCCCAGTGTCCAAGGAGGATTGAAAGATTGTGGCCAGAGCCTCCGTTATTTCCACCCTTACTTCCCTCAATAACCTAGGATGCACCCCGTCTGGACCAGGTGACTTATCTACCTTGAGCACCGTCAGCCTTTTTAGCAGCTCCTCTTGGTTTATTCTTATCTTATCCAATTTCTCTACCCTCTCCTCCGATACTGTGACATTGGCTGCATCCTCTTCTTTTGTGAAGACAGATGCAAAGTACTCATTCAGTACGTCAGCCATGCCCTCTGTCTCCGCAAGAAGATTTCCTCTTTGGTCCCTAATTGGACCCACCTTTTATTCTTTATATGCTTATAAAATACCTTAGGGTTCACTATATTGCCCGCAATCTTTTCTCATACAATCTCTTTGCCCCTCTTATTTCCTTTTTCGGTTCTCTTCAGTACTTTCTATATTCTATTTGATTAATTTCTGTATTTTGGACCTGACATTTATTATAAGCCTCTATTTGGTGGTCTATAGTATACACCTAACAGAGTAACAGCTCCTTTTCTTCTCCTTAACTTCAACTAAATAGATTCTGTTTTTGACCCTCTCGCACATCTTTCCTTTCCAGGGCCGTAACCATGTCTTTAATCAATATTGCCACTATTCCCTCTCCTTTTTTTTCCTTCCTTATCCCTCCTAAATACATCGTAGCTAGGAATATTCAGCTCCCATTCCTGCCCTTGTTTGAGCCAGGTCTCTGTTGCCACCTCATCATACCCCATGTGGCAAATTGAGCCTGAAGCTCACCAACCTTATTTGTCACACTCAGTGCATTTATGTACATGCACTCCAAGACCGACTTAGTCTTTTCTGCATTTCTCCCCCATCTAATCCCTCCTTTTTCTGGATTACTCCTTATTATTTTTATTTTTCGCCCACAAATATACAGTCAATTCACTTTATAGTCTAATCTGTGAAGCGCTTTGAGACGTCTAGAAGATGTGAAAAGCGTAATATCAAATGCAAAGATTTACATTGCTATTCATCTCTCACAGCCCTTATGTAACTTGTTTGTCCTCTTTAATGCTACATCCTGATTCCCTTCCACCCTCGAAATTAATTTAAACCCTTGCCTATAGCACGAGTTACCTCCCTGCGAGGACATTGGTCCCAGCCCTGTTTAGGTGTAACCCATCCACTTTGTACATGTCCCACCTGCCCCAGAACTGATCCTAATGATCCAGGAACCTGAAACCCTCCTTTCTGCACCATTTCTCCAGCCATGCATTCATGTGTTTGATCCTGCTGTTTTGATACTCACTTGCATGAAGCACTGAGAGTAATCCAAAGATCACCACCTTTGAGGTCTTACTTTTTAGTTTTTTCCCTAGCTTCTGATACTCTCCCTGTAGGATCTCAGACCTTTTTTCCTACATTATGGATCCCAACATGGCTCATGACTTCTGGATGTTCCCCTCCCCCCCTTAGAATGGTTTGCACCTGTTCCTTGATGTCTTCAAACCTGGACTGTAGACTGAAGTTAGTCTGTCTTCAGCCAATGCACATCGCTAGAAAGTTTTATATGGCAGAACCGTCTAGAAGGGGTGTTCTGCAATGCTCCACACTGTCGATGCTGTAGAAGTGACAATGCAAATACTGTGCACATGTATTCTAGCACTGGACACTAAACATAGTAGTTTCCTCCTCAGTCCCCAATCCACCACCCTGCACCTCTGCTCGACTGGCACTGGCCGCCTGCTCGTCCCCACGCCCCACCATGGGAGGTCGCGCTTTCAGCCACTACGCCTCAATACTCTGGAACAATCTCCCTCAATCCCTATGCCTTGCCTCCTCTCTCCCCTCTTTCAAGTCCCACCTGAAAACTTTCTTCTTCAACCGTGCTTGCAGCCACCTCCACCTTCACCCCGGCTCAGAGTCAGGCTCCGCCACTGTTAAACGCTCTGAGATGCTACCCTGCATGGAGGGCACTATATAAGTGCAAGTTGTAGTTGTTGTTGTTCCTTGCTCTGATATTTCCCTTATTTTCCTAGCGTAAATTGTTCCCCTATTCATTGTTGACTGAGAAAAAAATATTCCACCCTTAGTTCATCTTAGGTGTTAGCACTGTTGCCTCCGGGTTTGAAGGCAATAAGTTCCACCTTGACATCGGAACTTCAGCTCACAATTTAAGTTGACATTCCAGGGTAGTACTGGGGGAGTGCTGCATTGCTGAAGCCTTCATTTGGAATAGACATTAAACTGAGGTCCCACTTGCCTGTTCAGGTAGACATTAAATATTCCATGACATCATTGGAAAAGAGAAGGAGGTTTTTCCAAATGTCCGGCCCAACAATCCTACAGATCAACTGGTTATTCACCTCATACCTATTTGTGGGCTCCTGAGTTTGCCTACAAAGAGATAATGTGCTACAAAAATATTTTTTTACCTAATAGCTCTTGTTAATTACCATGAACATCAACTCAACCCACAGCCACGCAGAGGAATGTATGCACATTGGGAAATGGGGACAAATTCCATCTTCCACTAGTATGAGGGTGTGTAACAGAGATGTACATATGCTTTCTCATAATAATGATTGAAGAGAGCTGACAAGATAATTGCCTTGGTTTAATTGGCACAAAATAATATGATGTTATAGAAGGCTGCTTATACTTGTATAGTAATAATTATAAAACAAATAACAACAGCAACAACAACAACAATTTGCATTTATATAACGCCCTTCACATGGGATAGTGTCCCGGACAGTGGTAGAGTCTGACCCTGAGACAGGGGGAGAGGGAGTGGGGAGGTGACCATAAGCACGATCAAACAGAATGGCGGGGTGGGGGTAGGTGGATAAGGCGGAGGGATTCAGGAAGTGAGTTGCAGAGTTTTGAGATGTAGTGGGTGAAGGCATGGCCACCGTTGGTGGAGCAGAGAGGTTGGGGGACAAACAGGAGGCCGGAGCCAGCCAAGCAGAGGCAGCGGGTGGTGGAGTGGGGGTTAAGCTGGTCGAATAGGTAGGGCGGTGCGAGGGCATGAAGGGATTTGAAAACAAGTGAGAGCATCTTGAAGTTGATCCATTCAGTAATTGGAAGCCAGGGGAGTCTGACAAGGACTAGTGTGATGGGGGTACAGAGTTTTGTGCGTATGAGTATCCAGATAGTAGAGATTTAATTAATTGAATTTTGTGTATGGTGTTGCTGGGGAGACCAGCGAGGAGGGCATTAGAATAGTCCAACTGGGAAGTGACGAAGGTGTGGACGAGGGTTTCAGTTGCATTGGTTGTGAGGTACGGACAGACACAGTCAATGTGACGTAGGTGGGAAAAAGTTTTTGTGTCAGGGAACAGATGTGGGGGAGAAAGGAAAGCTGGAGATCAAACCTGACAATGAAGTTGTGCACAGGTATGAGCGAGAGCCTGGGGAGGTTGAGGAGTTCAGACCCACAGGAGAGAAGACGTTCATGGAAGCCAAAAAGTATGGCTTCCATCTTGCCGACAATTCAGCTGCAGGAAATATGCGCTCATCCAGCCTTGATGTCCGTCAAAGAAGCTAACAGGACATCAGTGGACTGGAAGTCACACCTGAAGGAGAAGTAGATTTGGATGTCATCCGCATACATGTGGAAGCTGACCCCATGTCTGCGGATGACATCGCCGAGAGGGAGCATGTAGATAAGGAAAGGAAGAGGGTCAAGGATGGAGCTCTGGGTACAGGCGACCGGATGGGGGCGGGAGGGAAAAACATTTGGTGAGATATATTGTTGACGGTTTATTAAGTAGGACTCGAACCAGGCTGGTGCGGTCCCACTCAGGTGGATGTGGGAGGAGATGCGATGGAGGAGAATGGCATGGTCGGCTATGTCGAACATGGCAGAGATGTCCAGGAGGATGAGGAGGCAGAGGGAACCCTGGCCACACAGAGAGAGAGGACGCCATTTGTTACTTTCACGAGCGCTGTCTCTGTGCTGTGGACAGGGTGAAAACCAGACTGGAGGGATTCAAGTAAAGAGTGGAGAGAGAGGTGTGAGTGAAGTTAATTTGCAACCACGCATTCCAAAACTTTGCCAGGAATGGCAGGTTTGAGATGGGTCTGAAATTTGTGAGGTTGGAGGGATCGAGAGTAGGAGAGCTGTTATAGAAGGCAGGGTAACTTGTACAATAATAATTATAAAAGAAATATGAAGTAACAGCAGCGAAAACTCTAACCAATTATTTTCTTTGACTGTATAAACTCTTAAAAATAATAATCCTTGCATTTGATATAGCGCTTTTCACATCTTCTAGACGTCACAGAATATACTGTAAAGTGGTTGTTATAACGTGCTTCATTACAGTTTTGATTTGTTGTTAATGGGAATGATATCTGTGTATGAATGCAACTGGCTAGATATCTTGTGTGCTGGTCTGTTCCGGTGCTAAAATATGGCAAAATTACAGGACTTCAGGTAACCATCAGTGTTCCACCCTAAAGTGAATTGACTGTATATTTGTGGGCGAAACGCGGGAGCCAATTGCACACAGCAGTGTCCCACAAACAGTCGTGGATTGAAGTGACCAATTTATTATTGTTTTTTTTCTTGAGGGATTATTATCAGGCGTGTGGAGTAAGGAAACTTGCCCAAGGTTTCACCCTGCCGGGAATCAAACCCAGGTCTCTCGCTTGCAAAGCAAGTGCTCTAACCACTGAGCTACAGGACTCCATGGTAGTACTTGCTACCCTTGCTAGTACTACAATTACTTGTGAGGTGCTTTGAGTTGTTTGATGTGATAAGACGCTGTAAGGTGCGAGCTCTTCCTTTCAGTTGCTGAGTGAGCTACTGTGCGTTTCCAGTATTTCCTGTTTGAGGAAAAGCTGTTGATTTGAGGCCGCACCAAAGTCATTCAGGGGAGAGTTGTTCAGGCCAGCTATGCAATCAGTGCCACAATGTATTTTTCATCTCCATGGGAGCTCAGTTTGACTCAGTTGGTAGCTCTTGTGCAGTACTCAGACAATCTAGACTCATACTCCGACGCTGTGCTGCATTGATGGAGATACTGTCTTCAGTTGAATCATCCCATCTGCCTTTTCAGGTAGACATTAAAGATCTTATGACACGGTTCGAAAGGGAGTATCTCCTAGTGTCCCGGCCAACAATTCCCCAAATGAAATTGGTCAATCACTTCACGTTTGTTTGTAAGACTTTCCTACATGAAGGATGATGTATAAATGCATCTCAGCTCACATTCCCCTCCCTCTATGATATTATTAAAGACTGAGGCCTATAGGGTTTTATACATGTGGATTACAAAGATCTATCAGTAATAAAACAGCTGATCCATCCACCCATTCACATTTAGTGAATTACCGGCTATAAGCATTGCCTGTTGTAGTACCTTGCCATATAGTCCAAATTATGCAGTTCCCACCCTCAGGAAGTCTCTTCAAAATCCTTCTGCCTCAACCCCTTCCTTTTGCTTTCAAATTCTATTGAAAAGCCTTTCTCTTTGACTGGACCTTCAGTCATCTCCTCCCTACTCCCTACCTTCACCCAGCTCAGACTCCCACTCTGTCTTTGTAAAACATTTCTCGCTGTGAAAGTCCCTATTCAAGTGAAAATTGTTGTTGTTGAGTTCATTCATTTCAACTAGACTAGCATTGGATTACTGCCAGCTCGGGCTCCTCAAAAACGCTCCAAGCCATTATCCTACATGAAGGGCGATGTATAAATGCAAGTTCTTGTTGTTGGCCTCTACACTTGGCCTTAGCATGTATACATTATGACAAATAATCTATATGTTACTACTGACTACAAACTGTAAATGACTTTGGGCACAGCTTTAATAGCTGACGATAATGAGTTGCCTGTGGGTGCCTTGGGATGTCCTCCAGATGTGAAAGGCACTATATAAATGCAAGTTATTGGTTTTATTGTTGTGATTTTGTTTAAAATCTTTAAACCACCTTTGGTTTTCCAGTTACTAACTGCGCATTTTCCCTTTGTATGTTACAGAATGTAGGGGTTCGAAAAGTGTCTGGTGATATATACTGTGCAAAATCCGGGAAAAAATTCTTAGGGCAAATTCATGAAAAATTTATCATCATAGACTGTGTACATGTGTTTGCAGGTTCATACAGGTAAGTTCAGACCTTTAATGTGAGAACAAATGTCTTTCATTCTCTTACCTTTTATATACAGTGTGGTATAGAAACACAGCCAGGATTATAATAATGACACAAACTGAACCAGAAAAACAGACTTGATCAGATGATACGTTCTCTTCAGAAATTAATGTTAATTTAAAAAAATAAAAATGGCTTTCCCTTTAGATGGGAGGAAATAAACCCCTTCATCTGGTCATAAGAATATTTACTTTGTTTCAACTGACCGCCACCTCCTCTTTCCTTTCCACATACACATTTATTATATATTCTGCATATTTATATATATATATAATTTTTTTTTTCTTTTTGCCCACCTGTCTTAATCGAAGATGAGGCCTCTCAACTTATATTAAGAAACCAAATGCCCTTCTGGATTCAGAGCGACCCTCAACTGTCTTTTCTTCCCCACATTCAAGCTATGACCTGCTCTGCCTTCCCTCACCTCCGTAACATCGCAAGTCCACCAGCACCTCACCCCTCAGGCCACTAAAACTCTTGTCCATGCCTTCATCACTTCCAGGCTCACCTATGCAAACCCCCTGCTTGTCGGCCTTCCCAACTCCTCCCTCCACAGGCTGTAGATAATCCAGATCTCTGCAGCCCGTGTCCTCTCCCGCACCAAACTCCCTGACTCCATCTCCCCCACTCCAGTTCAAGATCCTGGTCCTCACATACAAAGCCCTCCATGGCCTCGCCCCACCCTACCTCTATGACCTCCTAACCTCCTACCAACCCGCCCGTTCCCTCCGCTCAGCCGGCTCCGGCCTGCTCCACGTCCCCAACCCACCCGCCCCACCATTGGCGGGAGAGCCTTCAGCCACTCTGCCCCCAACCTCTGGAATTCTATCCCCCAATCACTCCGCCTCACCCCCTCCTTAGCCTCCTTCAAATCCCGCCTCTGCAGCCCGTATCCTCTCCCGCACAAACTCCGTGACCCCAGCTCACTGGCTCCCTATCCTTCAGAGGATCCAGTTCAAGATCCTGGTACTCACATACAAAGCCCTCCATTGCCTCGTCCCACCCTACCTCTGCGACCTCCTAACCTCAAGACCCTCCTTTTCGACCATGCCATCGGCCACCCCCCTTCTCCTCCCCTCCCCTCCCAACCCCAGCTCAGGTCTGAAATGCTATACTCTGTCCAGCGCTTTGGAACGTCCTCCCAACGTGAAAGGGCTTATCCAAATGTAGTCTTGTTGTTGTTGTTGTCTTGAGTAGTTTGGAGGTGTTTTGCAAAACCTGGATGGACTTAATAACCATAACTGAATAAGGGGCTGAATGATAAAATAGTTACAACCAGGCTTTGTGACATTTAGAACTGTTTCCACCTTTAACAAGCCCTAATATACAGAATAGAAACGATGCCTTGGAATTGCATCCCATCAACATTGCTAATGTTTAATTCATTAATGTTTTGTGCAGATTGGCTGCCTCATTCACCCATAAAATGCACATAGTCACAGCACTTTACAGTACATTCTGTGAAATGCTTGGTGCTATATCAATAGTGCTATATCAAATGCAAGATTCTCATTATATATTTGCTTTGTTTATTTTATGAATGTAAAAAAATCAATTATAAATAAAAAATTACAAAAAAAAAATTGCCATATGAAAGCAATGGTATCCCAAGCTTCAGGAGATATTTTTAAAAATCAGTCAATCTTAAAAAAATGCACGACACATAGGCATATTTTGAATATACTTTTTTGAGGAAATAAATATATTTTTTTGCAGTAAGCGTTTAAGGGGTTTCATTTGCAGTATTTCTTAATGAAGAATCCCATCAGAATTCCTATTGATCCCCAGGAATCCTGGTCTGGAAGCAGATACATAATAATAACAATACTCCTTGCATTTTAATAAAGCATCTTATCTCATTGCTGTAACATTTCAAAACTCTTCACAGGATGTATTATAAAGTGACCACCAAGACCCCAGGAGAGAGAAACTCCCTTCAGGTGGCTTTGAGGGAGATTTTATCCTGTAGTCCTTTCAATATACTCCTTCAAGATCCATCTCAAGACCTTCCTCTTTGATCACACTTTTGGTCATCTTCCCCCCTCCTTCACCTCTCTTTCCCCCACCCCCTTGCCCCCTGCCAACAGCTCAGTTGCAAACTTTCTCTTCAACCGTGCCTTCACCTCCCCTCTCGACTCTCTACTCCCTCCTCGTCTCTCCCTTCCCTCCCCTCACCCTGACCAGTTCCCCTCTGCTCAGATCCCAACCCAACTGTCCAGCGCCTTGGGACGTCCTCCCGACGTGAAAGGCGCTCTATAAATACAATCTTGTTGTTGTTGTTGTTGTTGTTAGACTTTCCAGCAAGTTGGGTCATGAAAGGCACAATATAAATCTAAATTTGAATTATATTTCTCATGGTTCCGGATGGCATGGGAATCCACTTACCAGAAAGGGGTTCCCATTTGTGCAACTTGGATTCTGGATTAAGAAATCCCGTAACAAATATCATAAATTATCCTATGTAGCACGCCAATAAGATCAGGCTGTCTCATCAACACTATACCTGGATAACTATTTCAAAGGCATATGCATAGATGTTATTGTTATAGAGTTTGAAATGATTATTACAAATTTCAAAACTAATGTAATAAATAGACCTAGGCCAAACTATGGACTTACTTTTTCACAAAATGCAGAATTATTTTACTTTCAATAAAATATCGAATGCCGTTGACATTTTATCTGATCTGACGGCTTCTCTCTTACAGTTTTACTTGGCTGTCAGATCAAGTTCACAGGAACTTTGTGACCATTTTCTCAGGACACATCGTTGAACTATTCGACACTGAGTTCCGCAGGCTCTATGCTCAGTCTAAGCCAGTCAGTGAGTTCAGCTCCACTACTCAAACAGTGCCTTTCCCAGTTCTGAACAATTTAGCCGTGCCCGTGGTCAACTCAAATGTCAAGTGGCCAGAAAGCCACAACACCCAGTCAGATGCTTTTAGCAGTCTGTCGAGTTGCAGCGAGCCAACCAGAGGTTTTCCATCAACACTCTTCTCAAGTGGCAAAGGTGATGGTCATCCCAGCCCAAGACAAAATGGTACTCCTGAGCGCAGGGTGTACATTCCATGCCAGAAACAAAGGCACTACTCTCTCTTGGACATGGATCCTCCTCGTTCGGTGCCAGCTGAACGCTACTTCCAAGAGCCACCAAGAACAGCAATGAATTTTAAGGAGGTCAACGTGCTCACCACTCAGAGAGGGAAACCACACAACACATCACAAATGTCACCAATAGCGAGGAATTACTTCCTGACAGACGGCAAACAGTATATCAGTCAAAAGCCAGTCATCAAACCAAAACACTCAGTAGAGTTATTTAAACTTAACAAATTGACAAATCCCAAGTACATCTACAGTACATATGAAAATGTTGCAATGCATCTAAAGTACTAAAAAAAATTATCACAAAATTCTTTACCTAAAATTGCTCGCCCTGAATATTGTCTTGCTGGCTTTAGTGAATGATGTTGCAATAGGCAACTTTGAAATCATTAAAACATTCAGTTCTCACCAAGTGAGATCCTCAGAGGCACAAATTGTCAGAGTTAATGTTTATATGTTGCATTTTCATAACTGGTCAATTTTCCCAGCCTGTGCTGGATATTTTGTAAGTAAGAGCTTGAATTTGAAATAGCAATAGGTAGTTTTTGGATTACAAATGTGTGCAGTGGAAATGTGTTTGTTGGGTAAGATTTGACCGAGTACCTTTAATAAATAAGTCCAACCACTTAAAAGGTAAAGATTTGCTATTCAATATTGAAAAAAAATTGTCATTATATAAAAACTTTTAATGGACAACACTACCTTAAAACAGAATTACAGATGGCTTAAAAGGTCACACATATTCTACATTACTATGTAAATTACTGAAACCTGCTTATTCTCATGGTTACAGCAATAAGGCCTACTGCGGCAATAAACATGTGTTTGCCCATATTCTAAGGTTATATGTAAATTTAAGGTATTAGTATGTTAGCATGCTTACTTGGACTGCTGTCTACCAAAGGACACAATGCGGATTTACCCTGGAATATTGCATATTGTAGGATGATGCAGGTCAAATACTGCAGAATGGTTCCAGAGTAATCTGAAGGTGCTGTTGCTTGCATTCTGCCACACTTACTTGTAGTGCAGCATTGAAGCAATCTTGCACATGTGCAAGCTCATTTCAGTTGCAGAATGGCCTTAACTATTTCTGACCTCCAAGGAACTTTGAAGGAGGCTGTGCAGACAAGTATCTCATTGTTGATAAATAGGGATGGGCTGATAGCTCAGATGGGCTTACAACTCAACTTTTTGACAGCCAACAAAAAAATCTACGATGATGGGGTGGCCCATTTAACATAATATTCAGTAAGGGGAGTGTAGATCTTTGGGACACCAGTGTTTTTCCTCTCAAATGTACTGAATCCAGTAGGAAAGTGTTTTGATTAATTTATGTGGAGGATTGCGATGGTTGAAAATAAAATGATTTAATTAAATGTTAATGAACTATTTGGCTAAGACAGTAAATCTCAGAGCTCTATAGTAAAAAATAAAGTGTAAATTCTTAAATTTAAAATTAAGAAAAGAAGGAATGCTTTAACAATTCAAACGTAGTGCCTCATTTCAAAGTGAGCAAAAAGCAGATTCATTTTAAGTGGGAAGTTTAAAACAAAAGGCTTTTCCTATCTTGTTGATTTCACAAGACCCAGAATTGAGATGGTGTTTCCACAAGTGCTATAATCACAAAACTCTTTACCTAGAACAATGCACTCAGAATTGCTTGCCCTGAATATTGTGTTACTGACTTCAGTGAATCATGGTGGAATAGGCTACTTTGAGATCATTAAAACATTCAGTTCTCACCAAGTGATTCTCTTCACTTATTCCTTTACAAACCTAGATTATAAGATGTAGGCTGGGTAGTTACTTTTTGGAATACTGTATATATCAGTCTGGAAGATCTCATGATACTATACGAAAAGAGAAGTGTCCTGGCCAACAATCCTCCACATAAATGTATTTATGTATTGCCTGTTTGTGGATCTTATTGTGCACAAACTGTCTGTCACGTTTAAATATACAGTAACTACATTTAGCAGTAAATCCCAATGAAAGACACTTTTGAGGTGTTTTGTTAGTAAAGGATGATTATTGTACCGTATCATACTCATGTCAATAAAAAATACATCAACAATTTGCATTTGTATAGTGCCCTTTATGCTGGTAACATCGTGGAGGCCTTAAATTACATAATCTCTGGAATATATATAAGAGAATTACCACCTATTGAGATAACTTTACTTTCTACAAGATATGGGACTCTCTGGCCTGAATGGTCTCATATACTTAGGCTTAACCATCACTTTAATATTTAAGATCAAGGAAAATATGGAAAGTACTCTTAAATTCTGTCTTAATTTAGAAGTCAATTTTCAACACCGTCGTAAAAGAACTATTGAAAGTTCACTTCTAAATGAAAGCAGAATATAAACGCATTTTCCTCCAAAAAATTCAAGACCTTACATTTTGGGAAAATGGTATTAAGGTTAAGTAATGAGAAATGTTGAAACCCTAATATGTTAACAGAACTTAACAGTAATCTCCTTATTACCTCACTTGCAATTAGCTGTTCCACCTCAGTATTTCCAGTAGCATTGCATTCTTTTCATTCATACATCCATGTATTTAATACGCCTACAACTGTATCTCCTATGACATGATTGCACTGTATCATTGTTTACTTTTATGCAATGTCAGTGAAACTCCATTTGCTGTGCAACATTCCCTTGGTCACAAGAGTTCAGATGAAGGCCCTTTGGCCCATCTGATCTCATCACTCCAGAGTATCTCCCTAAGCTCCCATCATAGCATTAAGCTGCTTTTTAAATGAGTCCAGTGTCCTGAGCTCAATCACTCTTCCATGCAACCTTTTCCAGTCCTTAATTAATCTCTGGGTGAAGAAACATTTCCTGCTATCTGTCCTGAAATTGCCCCTTGCAACTTTAAACCTATGTCCTCTTGTTCTCCTGTATTGGTGCATCCTAAAGTTTTGTCCTGGATTTACTTTTTCAATCCTATTTAAAATGTTGTACATCTCTATGAGGTCCCCTCTAAGTCATCTTCTCTCAACACTGGAAAACCTTAGTTTGACTAATCATAGCTCATTCCTCTAAGACTGGGGATCATCCTCATGGCATCCTCTGCACTGCCTCTATGGTCTGGGTAGGCCCCCGATTTTGCAGTGACCAGAACTTTATGCAGTATTCTGGGTGGCCTTACTACAACACTGTACAGCCTGGGGAGACAACACCTACCATTTCTGAACTCCCATTGGCTGTCATTTATAAGTTTAGTTTTATATAGGTAATCTTCCACTTCCTTTCTGATCATTGACTCCATAGTTTATTGAGGTTAATCTAATAACTCTAGTTGCCTGAACAGGCGGATTGGATGTTGGTTTAATTGGATGTTGGTTTAATATCTCATCCAAAGGATGGCACTGTCACATTTTGAATATGGGACACATTTCTGTGTTCTGTATAACTTTCCTGTTTTTTAATTCATTTTGTCAGGATGAATTCAAGCTCCACTTTCAGCTCATAGACTAGGTTGAACTCCAATGGAGTGCTCGGGGAGTGATCCATTGTCAGAGGTGCCATCCTTTGGATGAGACATTAAACCAAGGTCTTGTCTGCCTGTTCAGGTGGTCATCCACAAAACCCACCCACTACTGGCGTCCTGACCGACTGCCTGTCCGACATCAAGTCCTGGACGAGGGACAACTTTCTCCAACTCAACGTCAACAAGACTGAAGCCCTCTTGATTGGCTCGCGCCAGCGCCTCCGCACCTCGGGCACTGGCAGCATCAGCCTCCACGGCTGCATACTCAACCTCACTAAGCCAGTCAGGAACCTGGATATCTTGTTTGACCCTGAACTGTCCTTTCTCCCCCACATCTGTACCATGTCTGGCACTGCCTACCACCACCTCCGCAAAATTGCCAGACTCCGCCACTGCCTCTCCCCTCAGGCTGCCGAAACCCTCACCCACGCATTCATCACATCAAGGCTCGATTATGGAAACCCCCTCCTCATCAGCCTTCCCAACTCTTCCCTTCACAAGCTGCAGATCATCCAAAACTCTGCTGCTCATGTACTCTCACGCACCAGGCTCCGTGAACCTATCATTCCCACCCTCGCCCGACTCCACTGGCTCTCCATCCTTCAGAGGATCGGATTTAAGATCCTCGCTCTCACTTTCAAGGCCATCCATGGCCTTACCCCCTCCTACCTCTCTGACCTGCTGACTCCCTAACAACCTGCCCATTCCCTCCGTTCAGCGGGCTCCAGCTCGCTCCATGTCTCCCGCCCCACCCACCGTACCATTGGTGGCTGGGCTTTCAGCCTCTCTGCCCCCACACTCTGGAACTCAATCCCTCAGTCCCTTTGCTTCGCTTCCTCCCTTGCCTCCTTCAAGGCCAGTCTCAAGACCCTCCTCTTCGATCGTGCCTTCGGTTGCCTTCCCACCTCTCTGCCTTCCCCCACCCTACCCCACTCCTCCTCCATGCTCGGGTCCTGACCCCTGACGTCCTCCCGATGTGAAAGGCACTCTATAAATGTAATTTTGCTGTTGTTTATGTC
The DNA here is from genome assembly GCF_018977255.1 of Callorhinchus milii. Lineage (NCBI taxonomy): Eukaryota > Metazoa > Chordata > Chondrichthyes > Chimaeriformes > Callorhinchidae > Callorhinchus > Callorhinchus milii. The sequence continues at coordinate 82,427,387 of NW_024704743.1, forward strand.
ATTCAGCAAAGAGTGGAAAAATCTAACCTTTCTAGGGTTAGGGCGACCTTATGTATAAGCAGTTAATCATAAGCCCGGTGTTGGGGATTAAAATATCTGCTGACCAGTCTAAACTGTGTGCTTTTGTTTGAGTCCCATTTAAAGAAGACTTGTGAGAACCTCACTTGAGCAGAGAGCCCAGCGGTTTAAGGAGGAAACTGAGTGAGGTGGATCAGAGTGAGAATTCTGTTAAAGAATTTGGTGAGAGTGGGAATTTTTCAGCAAAAGAGAGTATCAATTGCTCGATGTAGCTTATCTGGATTTTCAAAAGGTGTTTCATAAAGTGCCACATATGAAATTTGTAAGCAAACTGGAAGCCCACAGTATTGAAGGAACAGTGACAGCATGGATACAGAACTGGCTGGGAGACAGAAAGCAGAGAGTGGTGGTGAACAGTTGTTTTTCTGACTGGAGGGCAATGTGCAGTGGTGCCCCCAAGGGTTGGTATTTTGATCTAAATAAATGACCTGGACTTGGGTACAGGGAGCACAATTTCCAAGTTTGCAGATGATACTAAGCTAGGAAACAGTGAGGGGTAGCAGCAGACTGGTAAAATGGGCGGACAGGTGGCAGATGAAGTTTAATGTGGAGAAATGCAAAGTGATGTATTTTGTGAGGAAAAATGAGGAGAGGCAATATAAGCTGATGGTAGAATTTTAATGGGGGTGAAGGAACAGAAAGACTTGGAAACACTCAGCAGGTCAGCAGCATCTATGGAGAAAGTAAAGTGAGTCAACATTTTGGGTCCATAACCCTTTGTCAGAACAATTCTGATGTTCTAATGAAGGATCGTGGACCTGAAACGTTGACTCACTTTCCTTTCTCCATAGATGCTGCCTGACCTGCTGAGTGTTCTCAGCGACCTGTTTTGGTTCAGATTTCCAGCATCTGCAGTATTTTCCATTTTGAGAGACTTGTGGGTTCATATAACTAAATATTTGACGGTGGCAGGACAGGTAGATAAAGCTGTTAAAAAAGCATATCGGATAAAAGTCAGGAAGTTATAATGAACCTTTATAAAAACACTGGTTAGACCTCAGCTAGAGTATTGTGTTGAGTTCTGGGCACCACGCTTTAGAAAGGATTTCAAGGCATTGGAGACAGTGCAAAGAAGATTTACCAGGATGGTACCAGGGATGAGGGACTTCAGTTATGAGGAGTGGCTAGAAAAGCTAGGATTGTTCTCCTTGGAGCAGAGAAGGTTAAGAGGAGACTTAATAGAAGTTTTAAAAATTATGAGGGGATTCGATAGGGTGAACAAGGAGAAATTATTTCCACTGGCGGGTGGGTCGGTAACCTGAAGACACCGATTTAAAATAGTTGTTAAAAGAAACAGAGGGGAGATGAGGAGAAATGTTTTCACACAATGAGTTGTTCGGATCTGAAAGGCATTGTCTGAAAGGGTGGTGGAAGCCGATTCGATAACAACTTTTAAGTCTCCAATGCCTTGAAGTAGATAATTATTTGGGGAGGACAAGTTTGCAGGGCTATGGGGAGAGCGGGATTGAATTAGATAGCTCTTTTCAAAGAGCCTGAACAGACACGATGGGCCGAATGCCCTCCTTCTGTGCTGTATAATTCGATAATGCTATGATGTGAAAGGTACTATACCAAATGTTAGGATTATTTTTATTTATTATTATGTTAAAAGATTCTCGGGCACTATTCAAAAAGGGAAGGGAGTCTCTCCCAGCATCATAGTCAACAATCACCATATAAAACAACAACAACAACAAGATTCCATTTATTGAGCGCCTTTCACGTTGGGAGGACGTCCCAAGGCGCTGTACAGTTGGGTCAGGACCCGAGCAGGGGGGAAATGGTCAGGGTGGGGGGAGGGAAGGGAGGGAGCGAGGAGGGGGTAGAGAGTCGAGAGGGGAGCTGAAGGCACGGTCAAAGAGAAAGGTCTTGAGACCGGCCTTGAAGGAGGAAAGGGAGGAGGCGGCGAAGGCACTGGGGGATAGAGTTCCAGAGCCTCGGGGCTGAAAGGCTGAAGGCCCGACCACCAATGGTAGGGCGGTTGGGGCGGGGGATGTGGAGCAGACCGGAGCCAAAGGAATGGAGGGTACGGGCAGGTAGGTAGGGGGATAGTAGGTCGGAGAGGTAGGAGGGAGCAAGGCCGTGAATGGCCTTGTAGGTGAGGGTGAGGATCTTGAATTCGATCCTCTGGGGGATGGGGAGCCAGTGGAGGCGAGCGAGGGTGGGAGTGATGTGGTCGCGAAGCCTGGTGCGGGACAGTACACGAGCTGCAGAGTTCTGAATGACCTGCAGCTTGTGGAGGGAGGTGCCGGGAAGGCCGGCGAGGAGAGAGTTCCCATAGTCCAGCCTTGAGGTGATAAAGGCGTGGACCAGAGTTTCAGCAGCGTGAGGGGTGACGTAGCACCGTAGTTTGGCGACATTCCGGAGGTGATGGAAGGCGGTGCCAGTTGTGGTGCGGATATGAGAAAGAAAGGACAACTCAGGGTCGAACAGAACCCCGAGGTTCCTGAGCGGCTTTGAGAGGTGGAGAGTGCAGCCTTGGATGCTGATGCTGTCAGCGCCTGAGGTGCGGAGGCGCTGACGTGAGCCAATCAGGAGGGCCTCAACTTTGCGCACGTTGAGCTGAAGAAAGTTGTCTCTCGTCCAGGATTCGATGTCGGACAGGCAGGCTGTCAGGACATCGGTGGTCGTGGAGTTGAGGGTAGAGGAGGAAAGGTAGAGTTGGGTGTCATCCGCATACATGTGGAAGTTAACCCCATGTCTGCGGATGATGTCACCAAGGGGGAGCATATAGAGGGTGAAGAGGAGGGGACCGAGGACAGAGCCTTGAGGGACACCGCACGAGACAGTGCGGGGGCCGGAGGAAAAACCATTTGTGGAGGCAAAGTGAAGACGGTGGGAGAGGTACGACCTAAACCACTCAAGGACAGGGCCTTGAAGGTTGAGGTGGGAGGACAAGCGGTGGAGGAGGATAGTGTGGTCGACCGTATCGAATGCTGCCGATAGGTCGAGGAGGACGAGGAGGCAGAGGGAGCCCTGGTCACAGATGGTCAGGATGTCATTGGTGACCTTGACCAGGGCAGTTTCTGTGCTATGGGCAGCACGGAAACCCGACTGAAGGGGTTCGAATAGTGAATGGTTGGAGAGGAAAGAGCGCAGCTGGGAGGCGACAACTCATTCCAGGACCTTGGATAGGAAGGGGAGGTTGGAGATGGGCCGGTAGCTTGATAGCTGCGACGCATCAAGGGAGGGTTTTTTTAAGGTGGGAGTGATGATGGCAGTTTTTAAGGGAATGGGAATAGAGCCAGAGGAGAGGGACAGGTTGACGATGTCTGTGATATGTGGGGCAAGGAGGTGGAGCTGGGAGATAAGGAGTGGAGTGGGGATGGGGTCAAGGGAGCAGGTGGTGGGTTTCAGGGATAGGATGAGTTTGGTGACAGAGGGTGGGGAAACGGGTACGAAGGTGTGTAGGGGAGGATGGGTAGGAGTCGGAGTGTGGGAGGGAAGGGGTGGGTGGTGGGTGGATGTTGGAGGGGAAGTGACCGCGGAGCGAATTCCCTTGATCTTGGATTCAAGGAAATCCAGCATCTCCTCGCAGTGAAGGTTGGAGGAGATGACCTGCGCGGGGTGGCGGGGGGGACGGAGGAGTTGGGATGTGGTAGAGAACAGTAGCCTGGGGTTGTCCTTCGCCTCCAGGATTATCCTGGAGTAGAAGGACGATTTGGCCGAGGCTAGAGTGGAGCGGTAGATTTTGAGGAGGTCCAGCCAGATTTGTCGGTGGACCGTTAGGCCAGATTTGACCCAGGTGCGTTCAGCGGCCCGCACCTGGCTCTTCAGTGAGCGGAGGTGGGTGGTGAACCAGGGGAGGAGCGAGAGTAGGAGACAGTACGGGAGGTGATAGGGGCAAGAGTGTCAAGTGTGGAGGAGAGGGTGTTGTGGAGGAGGGTGAGAGCAGAAGAGGGATCGGTGAGGGTTGAAGGCCAGCGGGAGAGGAGTTCAGAGGACTCCAAGGCAGCGGTTAGGGATTGAGGGGGTAACTTCTTCCAGGGGCGGTAGAAGATGGTGGTGGGTCTGGTGGAGGTGGGGAGGGGGGTGGAGGTGGTGAAGGAGATGAAGTGGTGGTCGGAGATGGCCTTGTCGGTGATGGTGACATCCGAGACACTGAGGCCCCGGGTGTAACCAAGTCGAGTGGGTGGCCGTGACTGTGAGTGGGGGAGTTGATGTGGAGGGAGAGGTTGAGCGAGGAGAGCAGGGAAGAGAAATCTGAGGAGATTGAGCAGGAGGGGGTGAAGTGCAGGTTAAAGTCGCCCAGGATGATGAGGCTATCAGAGCAGAGGCAGAGAGATGTGAGAAGTGTTGAAATATCAGAGATAAAGGTGGGAGAGGTTTTAGAGGGCCGGTAGAGGAGGAGGATTTTAAGTGAGAGGAAGGAGGGGTGGGAGAGGGTGAGGTGCTCAAAAGAGGGGAAAGAGCCTGAGGAGTAGCGGGATAGAGCAAGTGGTGTCCTTGAGATAAGGGCAACACCACCGCCACGGCGGTTGGGGCGAGGGATGTGGTGGGAGGTGTAGCCGGGTGGTGTGGCCTCCGTGAAGGGGAAGGTGTCGCCTGGGGTGAGCCAGGTTTCCGTTAAGGCCATGATGTCAACGCTCTCATCAAGGATGAGATCGTTGATGACCAGGGCCTTGTTACAGAGGGAGCGGACGTTTTGTAGTCCGATGTGGATGGAGCGGTTGACAGAAGGGTGTGTGGGGAGGGAGGGGGGTCCCGGTTGTGAGGCTGGCAGATCGCTGTACGCAAATGGGCTACCATTTTCATCTACAAAATACAGCCATGACAATCTACAGTAAAGCATATGAGACATTTTGACAACATAATAAGGCACTACATCAAATCCAAAGATTATATTTCATGTAGTTTTAGGTTTCCAGGGCATGTCCATTAATGGAGCTTCATCCAGACAGACTCCAAACCTGTCAGAACACAGTGGCATGTGTAAATGCTCAAATAATAATCCTTGCATTTGATATAGCACTTTTCACGTCTTCTAGATGTCTCAACGCAATTCACAGAATATACTGCAGAGTGAATTGACAATATATTTGGGGGCAAAACGCAGCAGCCAATTACACACAGCAGTGTCCCACAAACAGTCAGAGAGTGACAAAATTATTATTGTTATTTTTCTCAAGGGCTTCTTGTCAGACATGTGGAATAAGGAAACTTGCCCAAGGTTTCGCCTTGCCGGGAATCAAACCCAGGTATTTCTCTTGCGAAGCGAGTGCTACAGGACTTCAGGGTTCAAGTCAATCATTCAAGACAAGGAATTTGCAATGACCGAAAGTGCTTTGGGAAATGATTGGGTGAAAGGTGATTTGATTCCAGAGACAGGAAGTACTTCTTTACCCAAAGTATAATATGAGTCGGCCTGACTCAGTTGGTAGCACTCTCACCTGTTGCAGGTTGTCAGTTCGAGCCTCATGTCGGGACATTGAACTCACATAATCTAAGATGGTACTACAATACGTTGCTGGGGTTGTGCTGCACTGCTGGATGTCTTTAAATGAAACGTTAACCTGAGGTCCTGCCTGCCTGTTCAAGTGGACATTAAGTATCCCATGGCACTATTTGAAAAGTGAAGGGAATTTCTCCTGGTCAACAATCCCCCAAACAAAAATGGTCATTCACTTTCTGGGTGTTTGAGGGACAATGTTGTGTGCAAATTGGTTGCTGTGTTCTTCCCCACATAAACACAGTCACTGCATTTTACAGTACATCCTACGAAATCCCTCAAATGACATTAGCTACTCACTTCATTGCTGTTTCTGGGATATTGTTTGTAAATTGGTTGCCGCTTTCACCTACAAAATACACAGCTAGTACACTTTATAGCAGAAACCTTCAGAGAGGAACAGTTTTTTGGAAAAAGATTGAAAACCATTGCTTTATTGCATGTCCTGTGAAGCACTTTGAGACCTCCTCCTTACGCGAAAAGGGCTATAACAAATGTAAGGACGATCATTAATGAATGGGTTAGCAGCTGGAATGGGTTAGCAGAATTGGTGGTTCAAGCCACAATACTGGATTCATTTAAGAAATTTGATGCTTAATAGCTGGGCGGTAGGTAGGTTGGTATTCTTAAAAGAATTAAGAACATAAGAATTAGGAGCAGATGTAGGCTATTCGGCCCCTCGAGCCTGCCCCACCATTCGATAAGATCATGGCTGATCTTCTGACCTAACTCTGATTACCTGTCCTATCCCCATATCCCCTAATCCCTCTATTTTTTAAAAATCCATCAGTCTCAGCCTTGAAGATGTTCAAGGACTGAGCATCTACAGCCTTCTGGGGTAGTGAATTCCATAAATTCACTACCCTCTGAGTGAAGAAATGTTTCCTCAACTCTGTTCTGAAAGGCTTACCCTTAATTTTAAGACTGTGACCCCTGGTTATAGATTCTCCTACCAGGGGAAACAGTCCCTCAGTGTGTCTACTTTATCCAGCCCTTTAAGAATCTTATATGTTTCAATAAGATCTCCCCTAATTCTTCTGTACTCTGGAGAATACAGCCCTAGTTTATTCAGCCTATCCTCATAGGTCAGTCCCCTCATCCCAGGAACTAACCGAGTGAATCTACGCCGCACACCCTCTAAGGCAAGTATGTCCTTTTTTAAATAAGGAGACCAAAACTGCGCACAATACTCTAGGTGCGGTCTCACCAAGGCCCTGTACAGTTGCAGCAAGACTTCCCTACTCTTGTACTCTAACCCTTTTGCAATGAACGCTAACATGCCGTTCGCCTTCTTAGTTGCTTGCTGCACCTGCAAACTAACTTTTTGAGACTGGTGTACAAGGACACCCAAATCCCTCTGAACACTAACACTATCTAATCTCTCCCCTCTAGAAAATAATCTGTTTTTCTATTTTTGCTACCTAGGTGAATAACTTCACACTTCCCCACATTAAATTCCATCTGCCACCTACTCGCCCACTCCCCTAGCCTATCTATATCCTGTTGCAATCTTTTTGCATCATCCTCAGAGCTTACTCTCCCACCTAGTTTAGTGTCATCCGCGAATTTAGATACGTTACATTCAATGTCCTCGTCTAGATCATTGATGTAAATTGTAAATAGCTGAGGCCCAAGCACTGATCCTTGTGGCACTCCACTAGTCACATCCTGCCAATTCGAGAATGACCCGTTTATCCCTACTCTCTGTTTTCTACCCGTTAGCCACTCTTCAATCCATGCTAATATGTTCCCATTAATCCCGTGGGCCTTAACCTTGTGCAATAGCCTTTTGTGTGGCACTTTGTCAAATGCCTTTTTAAAATCTAAATATACTACATCTACTGGTTCCCCCTATCTAACCTGCTAGATACATCTTCAAAAAACTCTAAAAGATTAGTTAAGCATGACTTCCCTTTTGTAAAGCCATGTTGACTCTGCCTAATCTTGTTATGGTCTTCCAGGAATCCCATAACGACATCTTTAATTAAGGACTCAAGAATTTTCCCTACCACTGATGTCAGACTAACTGGTCTATAGTTCCCCATCTTTTCTCTCCCACCCTTCTTAAATAGCGGTGTTACGTTTGCAATCTTCCAATCAATGGGAACCATTCCAGAATCCAGAGAATTTTGGAAGATCAAAGACAAGCCATCCACTATCTTAGTAGCCACCTCTTTTAAAACCCTAGGATGTAGGCCATCAGGTCCAGGGGATTTATCAGTTTTAAGACCTGACAATTTACCTAAAACCATTTCTTTACTAATATTAATTATTGGTTCCCCTCTATTCTTGGTAGGTTTTCAGTGTCTTCTAAGGTGAAGACAGCAGCAAAGTACTTGTTTAGTGACTCTGCCATGTCTTTGTCCCCAACTGTAATTCCCCCCCGTCTCTGCCTGTAGCGGACCCACATTTACCCTTGACAGCCTCTTCCTCTTTATATATTTATAAAAACTCTTGCAGTCTGTCTTCATGTTCTTCGCTAGTTTGCCCTCATTTTCTCCCTCTTAATCACTTTTTTGGTTCTCCTTTATTGATCCCTAAAGTTCTTCCAATCCTCTGGTTTACTACTCATTTTAGTTGTTTTATAGGCTTCTTCCTTTAACTTTATACTTTCTCTAACTGCTCTAGTTAGCCACGGTTGGGCCACCTTTCCCGTGGCATTCTTATTCCTCAAAGGAATACGTGCTCGCTGGGAATTTTGCACTATCTCCTTAAACGTCTGCCATTGCTGGTCTACTGTCAAATCCTTAAGTCTAATTTCCCAGTTTATTTTAGCTAAATTCTCTCTCATACCAGCAAAGTTGGCTCTACTTAAATTTAAGACCTTTGCTTCGGACTTAACTACTTCTCTCTCTAACTTAATGCTAAATTCCATTATATTATGATCACTTTGCACTAGAGGAGCTTTAATTTCCAGTTTGCTGATCAGCCCTGCTTCATTACACAAAACACGGTCTAATATGGCCTGTTCCCTGGTTGGCTCCTCGGCATACTGATCTAGATAATTATCCCTAATACATTCTATAAACTCTTCCTCTATCATACTTTTCCCAATTTGGTTGTCCCAATCTATATGCAGATTAAAATCACCCACAATTAATGTTTTTCCTTTTCTACATACTCCGCTAATTTCCTGATTAATACCTTGAAAGAGACTGTGACTGCTGTTCGGGGGTCTATAAACTACTCCCACTAGAGTTTTCTGCCCCTTGTTGTTTCGTACTTCTAGCCATACTGACTCTACTTCCTGCTTTTCTGATTTAAAATCTTTCCTCTCTACTGTTTTTAATCCCATCCTTTATTAGCAGGACCACACCCCCCCTCCTCGTTTACCACATTGTCTATCTTTTCTATACGCCACATACCCTGGAATATTTAGCTCCCACCCTTGATCTCCCTGTAACCATGTCTCGGTGATGGCTACTAGATCATACCCGTTTGTTTCTATTTGTGCATTTAATTCGTCTATCTTAATTAAATGAAAATGACTGAAGTGCTCTCTTCACCCATAAACCTGAGGTGACCTAGAAACACAAGATGTGTTTCAAATATTTCCAAGTATTTTCTCTGTACCACTTAATAACCTGTTTTTCCTCAGTATCTATCAATCTGTCTTACTCGTAAATTGCCCAGTTGATTGATTCTGATGCTTTGGCTGGAATTACCGCAGGGCGCTGAAACCCTCATACACGCCTTCATTACATTGAGGCTCGACTATGTAAACTCACTGCTTGTCGGCCTCCCCAACTCCTCCCTCCACAGGCTGCAGATCATCCAGAACTCTGCAGCTCGTGTCCTCTTCCACACTAGGCTTCGCGACCAAATCACCCCCATCCTTGCCCAACTCCACTGGCTTCCCATCACACAGAGGATACAGTTCAAGATCCTGGTCCTCACCTTCAAAGCCCTCCACAGTATTGCTCCCCCCTACCCCTCCGGCTTCCTAACCCCCTACTATCCTGTATGCTCCCTCCACTCAGGGGGCTCTGGCCTGCTTCACGGCCCGCGCATTGCTCGCCCCACTATTGGTGGGCGGGCCTTCCGCCACCACCCTCTGGAACTCCACCCGCAGTCCTTCTATCTCACCCCCTCCCTCGCATCTTCAAGACCACCTCAAGACCCTCTTCTTCGACAGTGCGTTCAATCTCCCTGCTTCCCCCTTCCCTCCCCCAACCTGACCCTCAGCTCGGGTCTGTAATTCTGTCTGTCCAACGCCTTGGAACATCCGCCCGACCTGAAAGGAGCTGTATAAATGTAATTTTGTTGTTTCCGCGTGTAGGTGGGATGCATGGAATTCTCAGTTTGGTTTGGATACGCCTAAGCATGGTGATGGGTTTCTGAGTGTGTCAGTCACCCGACTGACAAAAAAAACATACACTTCTCCAATGTGTTGGTGTATCACATTAAATCAATGCTAAGAATTTTTGATGCATTTCAACCCACACATAAGTATACCTAAGTGCATCAGGCAAGTCAAGACAAGTTTGTTCCTTAGATTACCATTTGTATTATCTATTATTCTTGGAAATTGAATCTATAATTTATAAACAAAGGAATGACACGGGAATCTGCCGAAGGCACTGACTTGTTCGGGTACAGTTCCTCAGGCATTAAGAGCATTGGCTATCTTACCCAAGTGGCCTTCTATATGTACAGGCTTAGACAGCGAGTGTTGTTAAGCCAGCTGATGTGCAGGGAACTCGTTCTTGTTCGTACTCAATGTGGCCATACATGTATCTTTGATCACAGTAGCAAGACAGTAATCAGGAGTCAAAATGCTTTGGGTGATTTTTTCCTTCCCCCGATTAGGGGCATTGAGGTCCAGTTAACTCAGCACAGTTGAGGAACTGAACCTGGGCCTATCCTCGTAGCTATGGCTCAGTACCATACCACATAGCTTTTTATCCTGAATCATTAGAACCAAAACATATCTACCTCCGATAAATGATGTAAAAATAATTTACTTTAATACTTGTACTCAATGCTAGACCCAAAAGGTCACAGGTTCAATCCCAGTCTGTGCTGAGTTAGCTGATTTGAGTTAGGCAGCACAGAGGAGCAATAAAAGTGGTCACGAATGCCTGGACTGGAAAGCGTGGGGTGGGGGGGGGGGGAGAAAGGGAGGGAGAGGAATCTGTTATGGCTTCCTGCTCCCAATTGATCTATTAGAAAGACACATGTTAAGATAATATCACTACAGATTCTCTAACACTTAGAAATGTGAGTGTACTTAAATGCCTACTGTATTGCAGCCATGAAAATATTCAGTGTAGTATGTAATAGATTATTATGGAGCGGTTTGGAACAGAGAGAATAGATGAATAGAGAGTAGATGAATGGATATAACAATGGGCCGAGTGAACTCTTTTCAAAGAGCGGCACAGACACGATGGGCCAAATGGCCTCCTTCTGTGCTGTATAATTCTATGAAGTCTTACTTAAAGGCCTCTTCCATTGAGTGCAATATGAGGTTTGCTGCTCCGATTGGTTCTGCTCCTGGAAGTGATGTTGAATCCTCCCCACAGTATAAAGAGGTGTTACAGAACGAAGGAAATAGAACTCAAAAAATATTGTGTTATTAAGTCATACAACCCTTCTGCTCAACGGGATGTGGCAATAAACAATAGCAAAAGAAGATAGAACAGCTAATTCAACAGTCTTGCTTTCTTGTCCTGCCATTTAGCAGACGCTGTCCGACTTGGAGGGCGCTATATAAATCCAAGTTGTTGTTGTTAGCAGGTACGTTGCTATACACATTACTATGTGGTTTCCTCATTCTGAAGGGCTGGCAAGCCATGTGAACAAAAGCTCCCTCAACACAGGTCAGTCACAGTCACAGAGATTGCAGAAAACAAATTGCCCTCTGTCTCTGACAATGCAGCACATAATTTTTCCTTGGACAGATCTAATGATCCTCTTCCCTGGCTCACAGTTTTTTTTCCAGACTTCCAGCTTTCACATTCATCACATTATTGCAGAATCTCCCACTGAAGGACAGCTATGGTCCCTTCACTCTTTCACTAAACAGTTACAGAAATGTAGGTAACAACAACAAAATTAACATTTGTATAGCACTTTTCACATTGGGAGAGTGTCCCAAGGTCTGGACAATCAGTGTTTGGTACCCGAGCTAGGGTCAGGATTGTGGAGGGCGGTGGGGAAGCAGGGTGATCGAAACCACAGTCTTGAATTAGGCAAGGCAGGGGGTGAGGTAGAGGGACTGCGGGATGGAGTTCCAGAGGGTGGGGGCAGAGTGGCTGAAGGCCCGCCCGCCAATGGTGTGGCGGGCGAGGTGGGGGACATAAAGCAGGCCAGAGCCCACTTAGCGGAAGGAGCAAGCAGGTTGGTAGGGGGTTAGGAGGTCACAGAGGTAGGGGGGGAGCAAGGCGATAGAGGGCTTTGAAGGTGAGGACCAGGATCTTGAAATGTATCCTCTGTGTGATGGGAAGCCAGTGGAGTCAGGCGAGGATGGGGGTGATAGGGTCACGGAGCCTGGTGTGGGAAAGGACAGAGGCTACAGAGGTCTGGATAATCTGCAGCCTACGGAGGAAGAGTTGGGGAGGTCGACAAGCAGGAAGTTTGATTGTCAAGCCTGGATGCACAGGCAACCATAGAATCATAGAAATGTTAACACAGCAGAAAACCATGCTGACAAAAAGTCATTTATACGACTCCCAATTCCCTGTACCTCTAATACCCTTCCTCTATCTGCCTACCCAATTTTCTTTTAAATGCCCCCAGTTGACTCTGCTGTGAAAGCCACCCAGTTCATAACATTCCCTACTCACTGGAAAAAGTTCTTCACTTGTGACTGGCTCATGCCCTCCCTGTATTCAGCCACAAAGTGTTTTATGTGCTATCCTTCAAACAGTCATTAATTCACCAAGAGAGCTTACAAAGAGAAAACACTCATACGCATCCTCGTTTAAATGTAATGTTAAAAATTTTGTTTCCCATTTCCACACATTAAGAAACATAAGATCAATACTGAAGAAAAAAATTCACTTAGACCATTTTTACAATTAGAAAATGATAATCCACAGTGTATGTACATCACACAATGTAAGTAAATTACGCTTGAATTTCTGATTTGGGAAAAGGAACAAGAAGGATGCTAGTCCACACTGATGTGTGTTCCATGGTTCAGACTAGAAATATCTTGCCTGCTGGGCTGACTGTAACAAGGAGCAGACCAGCTACAGGTCAGCAATCTTAAAACGCTGTGTTGGTCTTGTGTCTCTTGTGACTAAACTGCTGTAGCCTGGGTCTGAGATACGAGTTGACTGTTTGTACGGTTCCACTGAATGACTGCATTGACTAAGTGGTTTCCGCACAAAGCCATTACACAGGGTATGCAACTACTCACTCCAAAATACAGGAACGTCTGAAGTCTTTAGCAGAGATCAAGCCACACTCACTGTCCATTATGTTTCTCTCCCCAACTTTTTCTCAGGAATGTCTGCTTTAGTTTTTGGCTGGAACAGCAGAAGGTTTAGGCTTTTGAGCTTAGTAAACCATCTCTCCTCAAAGTCAGGGTACGACTCCATTATGGCACCGGTCGTCATGGATGAATTTGGAAGAGCTGCCAACCTTTCATTTTCTGCATCATCATTTTTAAATCTGTCCATTGAAAGATCATCCCCCATCACCTACAAAGCAGACAGGACCCCAAGGAATTTAAAGTTAATGTTCACTGCAAAATGTGTGACAGAAAGACAAGTTGTGCTTATATAGCTCCTTTCACGTAAGATAATATCTCCAAGGATCTTACAGGGACATTGCAGAATACCAAGCAAGGTGAGAAGAGAAGGGGAAAACTGTGACCAAAGGCATGGTTGAAACAATAATAACACTTGCATTTGATATAGCGCCTTTTCACAAAGCGCTTTACAGAATATACTGTAAAGTGAATTGACTGTATTTGTGGGAGAAACACAGCAGCCAATTGCACACAGCAATGTCCCACAAACAGATATGGATTGAGTGACCACATTTAAAAACATTTTTTTGAAGGGATTGTTTTCCCAGGAAAAGTAATCCGTCAATCGACTAACAACCAGGTTCCTACTAACAACAATTGGGCAGAAAGCCAATGGAACATAATAAAGATGGGAGCGATGGTTATCTGGAGCCTCATGCAAAAGAGGATACAGGCTGCCATTTGTGGAGTGTGGCACACTCAAATGATTGTGAATTCAAGTCTAAAAGTCAACACGATGTGAATGGAGTTATTGGTTTTAAATGAGTTTTATGCTGAGATCAAATGTGCCAAGACTCACCGTCCAGGTTCACACATGAAGAATAGACATTGGTTAAAGTACCAGGGGTTTCCACCAGCCATGTAACCACAAAGTAAGTTGGCACCTTCAGGAGGAGTGGGGAGAAAGGCCAAACATGTACGTATAGCATAATCCATCTGACTCTTCCTGCATCGTGGTCATCTCTGGTTTATTATTTCAATGTGAACATTGGTACACAACAGTCTAGTATTCGAAACTGACCATGTAAAGCACAAGATGCCAATGTGTTTTTCTTTGCATTTAAAAAAAATCCTTTCAGCCAAACAGAATTGGTGGCACTGTGGATAATTAGAGCTGAACCAACTGATCTGCAGTATAATAAACCAGTTTATTTAAATGCCACTTCAAACAAATTCCGATACAGGCTGCCTGTACAATACAAGCTTCCAGACTCAGTAAAAAACACTGATACACTGGGCTCCTTTCCAAGTGCTTTCAAGTGCTCTGACTTGTACAGAATTAAATTGCATACATGTGCTTGGAAACCAATAGGTTTTGATACAGTTGAAAATAAAACAGCACATTCTGTTCTGCCAGCCCAGACTTTAGGCAACAGTCAAAATCACCTACCAAAATGTGGAATGTATGCTTGCAAATATTTATTATGTTGTTTCTTCAAAAATGAACAAATATGTTTCAAAAACATCTCGTACCTTTGATGGATGAACATGTCGAAAACCCTTACAAAAGACCATAGGGTCACTGAGCAGGAAGGAAGATTGGTGGATGTTAACCAAAATGCACAGTCAGAGACAGGTTTTTAACCATACTGAAGCAGGAAGAGAAGATGCAAGAGATTTTAAAGTAGCTTTCCATGCTTTTTAAAAAAAAACAAGCAGAGGCAAGGTCTGAAACATCTGCTTGGGTGCTTGGTTACATAAGTGAAGCTCAACTTAGTCCAGCAATCTACAACGCCTTCCATATATGCTGCATTTCTATTTGGCTGTTTACGCAGCTTGTTGAAGGGAACAAGCAGATGGTTGTCCTAAGTTTGCCGTGTCTAATTGTGGCCAAATTTGGTCGAGGCTGGGCTGTTCATAAAGCATCACCATTTTAAAGAAGTGCCACTGTGCAAGTATGGCATACTGCAAATCCTTATTTATATGCTGTTGTTAAACTGCAAAGTTTATCCAAACCTGTGTTGACCCATCGGAGGCATATATTCACTTTGACTCTCCCTCACTTCCCACCCAACGCACTACCCTGAAATAGAGGTGAGTTTCAAAATTGTGTCTGTGTAAATACATTCACAAATGACTGCCTTAATTGTTTATAATCAGTAAATAATAACTTGCCCGACAATATTAATAGTATTAGTAATGGAAATAGCATTGATTGGATTGTAACCAGCTTGGTTGCTAAACAAGAACAATAATTTGGAAATATATTGCAGCTCTCACATAGGATTAACATATTGAAGTGATTCATGGACATATTTGGGAGCACCAAACACCAAGTACTGAGGCAGAGGAAGGGAATTTAGGATGTTAAGGTGCAATCAAAAAGAGTTTTTTTTAAAGAGGGTTCTGAAGCCAAAGGGGAAGGTGCAAAGTAGTTTGGAAGAGTGCTCCAAGGAGTTAAGGCATAATGGCTGAATGCTTGGCTACCGATAGAGGAAGGCAGGAACGAATGGTTGAGTAGTCCAATAACAAAGGCAAGAGAATATGGCAGGTGCTATACACGAACGGTGCTATATAAATGCTATTTGTTGTTGTCGTGCAGGAGGGGATATGGGCGGCAGAGCTTTGGATGAGTTGTTGTTTGTGCAGGATAGAACAAGGCATGATTGAAGACTATCCTTGAGGTGACAAAGTGATCAATTAAGTTTTTTCAAAGCTGTAAAAGATAGGGAAGCAGGTGGGAAAGGTTTTGGAGAAAGAAGAAGGTGGTTTTGGCCACAAACCAAAAGTATGGTTTGAAACAAAGCTGTGGGGTCAAGCAAAACACCAATGTTACACATTACTCAGTTAGCCTGGAGTGAGCAGCTAGGGAGATTGAGAATCAGAGCCAGAGCCAAGAAGGCACAGGTAAGGGCCAAACATGAATTAGTATTGTATTGCCTTTCACCTTGAGGAAGTTTTAAGACTCCATCCAGGATATGATATTGATCAGACAGTCGATCAAAACAGCAATGGCTCTGGAAGTGAAGGGGGAAACTTACCCAAAATTCCGCCGCCAGGATTCTAACCTGCATCAAACTCTAGTAACTAGAGTAGGAATTTAGTTGCAAACTAAACTGTGTTAAAGTGGAATTTTCATAAAGTGGTGCAGCATACTTCTGGTTTCCATATTAAGGAATCCAGTTAGAAATAGCTGTCTATTAACAACAGGAAACTAAACTCAACTATACTGTACCTCAGTTAGTGCACTTAGCGCCTCCTCCCGGAGCCCCAAGTTGAAGACCTCTTGTGCGATCTCCTCTTGGGCATTCAGGTTCCTCTCCAGAACAAACGAAGACTGCTGAGGCTTCACCATCTGCAAAAGAAGTCTGATGGCAGACAAAATGACTGACTGTTTAGCATTCCTGACTTGCAAATCAATTCACTGCACTGTAAGGTAGCTGCAGCAATACATACATTGAGTTTTCACACTCAGTGAAACTGGACACAGATTTATCAGCTCAAAAGCTGAATTCACCGCGATGCCGGTATTTAATTATAACTTCTGTTATTGCAATCCTTAGAGGGTGCAGTTTGAGAAATAAAACAGAATAGAAAATAAACAAAAATGTATTGTTAGGTGGTAACAATTGTAGTTTAGAATATATTTACATGTAATCTGACATTATGTAATCCTTACATTTAGTATAGCACCTTTCACATTCAGGAGAACATCCCAAAGCGCTTCACCAGAAATACTGTAAAGAGTAATTACTGTGTTTTGAGGCCGAACTAGTTTCAACTGAAGAGAAATCAATTTAAAAAAAACTTCATGGTTTAGACTCATCTGAATTGAGATATCGGTACACTGAGGCACACTCCTAAGTAGAAGTCATGAAGTATCAAAAAAACTATTATAAATTAAAAAGTGCTTTTCATCTGATGAGGAAATTTGAAGGTTACCAAGGTAAATGATAAATACTTATTCACAAACAAGGTGACTTGAGTGTAATTACTCATGACTTTACAGTAGTGGTCAACATACAGTATGACAGATTTGATAGAGAAATGGCACATCTTCTTAACACAGTATTTCTCATGTGAAATACTGTGTTACTAATAGCACAAGTTTCTTTACGCTTCTGTTTACCTTGCAGTAAGCA
The DNA here is from genome assembly GCF_018977255.1 of Callorhinchus milii. Taxonomy (NCBI): domain Eukaryota; kingdom Metazoa; phylum Chordata; class Chondrichthyes; order Chimaeriformes; family Callorhinchidae; genus Callorhinchus; species Callorhinchus milii. The sequence continues at coordinate 82,444,476 of NW_024704743.1, forward strand.
GTAAGTAGAAACCCGGTTCTTAGTCGATTGGCGGATCGCTTTTCCGGGGGTAATAAACCCTTAAAAAAATATTTTTAATAATAATTTGGTCACTCAATCCACAATTGTTTGTGGCACTCTGTTATACGCAATTGGCTGCCACGTTTCACCCACAAAATATACTTTATATATACCACTTTATAGTATATTTTGTCAATCCACTTCACAGTATATTCTGTGAAGCACTTTGAGACGTATCGAAGATGTGGTGCTATATCAATGTAAGGATTATTATTATATTGTGTGCTTACCTTGCTCTTACCAAGGAGGAGCATGTGAAAAGCCATAGGTCATCTAGATTTACTCGTGTCTCAGAGCTGCATTCTACGTGATCTGCACCACCTGAAAGAAAGCAGCTGCTGTTTTCTGCTCCTTGTGGTCTCTTTCTACAGTCTGCAGCCAAGTTGCCATTTTCTTCTTCAAGCAGACTGGCACAATCCCTTTGCCCTATGTGGCTTTCACTCAGAAGTTTTGATCGCGTACAGCCTTGAGATGAAGCTTTAGAGATTTCAGTCTCCGTTGATGTTACACCAATTGACTTTTGTTTGGTACAGAGTACGTTCTTGTGGGTCAGGACTGTTAACCCCACTGGAGATGATATGCCCTGAACAAGACGCAGATAAGTTGCAGCCAGTTTTTTCCAGGACCATGGGTTGAAAGGATGCAATGAAACTAGCTCTTGCAGGCAAGAAAGTTCTTTAGTCAAGCACCCAGCACTCTGATAAATCAGAATAAGGAGGTTGAGCAATGCTGTTAGATGGTCTGTGTTCGTTACCTCGAGTCTCTATCAAAGAAAATAAAAATATAGATCATTAAATAACAATACACAATTCAAGGGTACTTTATAAAATGCTTAGGAGCTGGGGAGGAACTTTCCAGGAAATCTTTTTCCCCTCCTAATTCGCCATAGTTTTGTGGTTTTTTACATTTTTTGAAGAGGGGGAAAAAGGGATGGAGAGGCAGAGGGAGGGAGAACACATATATATGTACAGTATGTATAATAAGATGCCTCTGGATTAGAAGGTTGTGGATTCAACTTTCAATTCACAACAACAACAACAACAAGATTCCATTTATAAAGCGCCTTTCACGTCAGGAGGACGTCCCAAGGCGCTGCACAGTTGGGTCATGACCCGAGCAGGGGGGAAATGGTCAGGGTGAGGGAAGGGAGGGAGTGAGGATGGGGGAAATGGTCAGGGTGAGGGGAGGGAAGGGAGGGAGCGAGAAGGGGGAAGAGAGTCGAGAGGGGAGCTGAAGGCTCGGTCAAAGAGAAAGGTTTTGAGACCGGCCTTGAAGGAGGAAAGGGAGGAGGCGGTGAAGGCACTGGGGGATAGAGTTCCAGAGCCTCGGGGCTGAGAGGCTGAAGGCCCGGCCACCGATGGTAGGGCGGTTGGGGCGGGGGACGTGGAGCAGACCGGAGCCGGAGGAACGGAGGGTACGGGCAGGTAGGTAGGGGGATAGTAGGTTGGAGAGGTAGGAGAGAGCAAGGCCGGGAATGGCCTTGTAGGTGAGGATGAGGATCTTGAAATCAGAAATTCAGAACTTGAACTGCAAGTAAATGTCACTGAATTGTCAGAGATACTGACTTTAAGATTAAGCATTAAACAGGTCCTGTTTACCTGTTCTTCAGATGGACGTTAAAAATCCTGTTGTAATGTTTAAAAAGAGAAGGGATTTTTTTCTTGGTTTCCTGGCCAACATTTCCTCAAATAAAGTAGTTAATCACTTCATGGTTGAATATAGTGGAGCTACTGGAGCAAATGGCTACTGCATTTGTTTACAAAAACAGCCACTGTTCTCAAACTATGTGGTTTCTTTTGTTAATTAGCAGAAGGAATGCTTTGACAACCACAACAACTTGGATTTATATAGCGCCCTCCATGCCGGACGGTGTCTCAAAGAGCTTTACAGTAACAGATCCCAGGGCCGAGCCAGGGGGAGGGGAGGAAGGTGACCAAAGGTGCGGTTAAAAAGAAAGGTCTTCAGCAGAGACCTGAAAATAGGAAGAGAGGGGGCGAAGTGAAGGGAGTGAGGAAGGGAGTTACAGAGCCTTGGGGCATAGTGGCTGAAGGCACGGCCACCGAGGATGGAGCGGAGGACTCGGGGAGCAAGGAGATGGCCAGACCCGGTGGAACAAAGGCAACGGGCACTGTTATAAAGAGAGAGATCAGAGAGGTAGGGGGGGTGCAGAGGAGTGGAGGGATTTGAAGACAAGGGTGAGGATCTTGAAATCGATCCTCTCTGGGACAGGGAGCCAGTGCGCTCTGGCAAGGATTAGGGTAATCGGGGAGCGGAGTTTGGTGCGGGTAAGAATGCGGGCGGCAGAGTTTTGTATAATCTGGATTTTATGATTGGTAGTGGAGGGGAGGCTGTCGAGGAGGGCATTTGAATAGTCCAGCCGAGAGGTGACAAAGGCATGGACCAGGGTTTCAACGGCTTTCGGAGAGAGGTATTGGCGGAGACAGGAGATGCGTCGGAGGTGGAATGGTAGGGGGTTAGGAGGTTGGAGAGGTAGGGGGGAGCAATATCGTGGAGGGCTTTGAAGGTGAGGACCAGGATCTTGAACTGTATCCTCCGATGGGAAGTCAGTGGAGTTGGGCAAGTATGGGGGTGATACGGTCGGGGAGCTTAGTGTGGGAGAGGATACGGCTGCAGAGTTCTGGATGATCTGCAGTCTGCGGAGGGAGGCGTTGGGGAGGCCGACAAGCAGTGAGGCTGCATAGTCGAGCCTCAATGTAATGAAGGCATGCATGAGGCTTTCGGCAGCCTGTGGTGTGAGACAGTGTCGGAGTCGGGCGACGTAGTATAAACAGCTTCACTAATATCTAGAATCACACACTACTTTAAATCTGCCCTAATCTACACATTCTGTTCCTCCAAATCAGGTGCTGGCAGCCAGTGTTAAAAAGCAAAGAAAATCAATGACAAAGTCATGATCTAGGCCACGGAAATGCTGTCTATTTAAACAATGAATTTTCAGATATTCCTTGATGTATTCCTTGTACTAATTAACACTAGGAAAGGTTTTAATAGTTATTAATTCATAATTTCACACTGTACTAGACATTAAGACTGACCAACTCTTGGGCAATCTCAAGTGCCTCTTCCTCTCTGCTCAAAAAGCATAGGCATCGAGCTCGGGCCTCCAGCAGGTCTCTTCTCAAACCTATGTTCGTCTCTGGGACCAAGGCCAAGCTACTCGTGTATTCACACAATGCTTTCTGGAGGCAAATGAGAAAGGAATGACTGAGAGTATTATACACAACAAAACAACAACAAATTACATTTCATGTGAGGAAGACATCCCAAGGCGCTGGACAGTCATGGATTTGGACCCAAGCAGGGGTTGGGATCAGGGGGGTGGAGGGCAGGGAGGGTAGGTGTAGGAGAGTGGCCAAAGGCACGGTTGAAAAGGAGGGCCTTCAGCCGTGCTTTGAAGGAGGTAAGGGAGGGAGCAAAGCGAAGGGTTGTAGGATGGAGTTCCAAAAGGTGGGGCCGAGGCTGAAGCCCGGACCACCGATGGTGGGGTGGCTGGGTGGGGGATGTGGAGCAAGCCGGAGCCTGCTGAGTAGATGGAGAGGATAGGTTGGTGTGGGATTAGCAGGTCAGAGAAGTAGGAAGGAGCAAAGCCGTGAAGGGCCTTGAAAGCGAGGATGAAGATTTTGAACTCTATCTACTGGGGCAATGGGGAGCCAGTGGAGCCAGGCGAGAGAGGAGGTGATAGGGTCACGGAGCCTGGTGTGAGAGAAGATACAAACAGAAGAGTTCTGGATGATCTGCAGCTTGAAGAGGGAAGAGTTAGGAAGGCCGACAAATAGGGAGTCGAGCCTAGATGTGAATAAACATACAATCAAATGATCTTTTACAATTACACACAGTATATTTGAAAATCTATAAATCCCCTGAAAAAATATTTTAAAAATGAATTTCAAATCAGATTCCTTCAGTACAGAAGTTAACTAAAAGGACTAAGACATATTAAAGGGGGCAAAACCAAGGTACATACAATTTTAAATGGGATCCAAAGGCAGCAGAAGGGTTGCAAAAAGCAATTTCATGACAGACATGGTGAAGTATTTCTTTACCCAGAGGGTAATTAACAACTGAAAATGGTTACCAGAAAAAGTGTTTTAGGCCAAAATGTTGGATTTTTAAAAAAAAACTTGATATTATAATGGGAGGTCAGTAGGGTGATTATTTTCAAAGGATGAGATTAAATTGATCAAAGGGTCTTCTTCAGCTAAATCTCTCTTGTGATCTTGCAACTATATTTAAACCACTTGAATTTTCTGGTGATGAAAATAGTATGGTTCTATGGCCAAGAACAAAATGTGCTTTATGCAAATATAACAATGATTAGAATATTACACAAATAACTACCACAATATATATTTCTAATAAACATTTGGACCTTCAGATACCTGATATTGTTGACGTCTGAATGCTAAATCGCCTCGAAATTTCAATGCTGTCAACTTCTCAACGTCATCATCGGTGCATATTTCGGCACTAAACCACTGTAATTAATCAGACAACAATGTTGAAAACAAAGTTGGAATGGCTTACAAAATAACAGCCAATGTTAGATCAGGCCTGTTGTATCTTCCAATATGTTCTGAACATGAAAAGTAAATTAAAACTAAACGCTTCACGACAGCCAGCCTAATTTAAATAGAGATAGCGGGGAAGATGCAATCACTAAAAAAAAACAGCATGGACAAGTGATCTAAAGTTTTGAGTTAAACCTTCATCAAATGTAGACTCATATCTCAAATCTCAGCGCTATGCTTTGCTTTATCACAAAGACCTGATGAGGTTGAGTTCATAGCAGCATTTAAAGGTGAACTGAATGCATATCTGTAAAAATAATATGAAAAGGTACAGTGATTAGAGTAGATAACTCCAGTGGGGGAAAGTTTACCTGAGCACGATGGGCTGAATGGCTCCACTCAGTATTGTTCTACAAATTCTACCAAAACAGAAATTGCTGAAAATGCACAGCAGATTGATCAACATTTGAAAAATAAGTTAACTCTTCAGATATAACACATCATCAGAAATAATGAATAGGGGGCAGTCCTGAAGGGGTAGTGAAGTGGACAGATCAGTCTAAATTGGCCCCAAAGCCTTTCAAAGATTTAGAAGTTAAAATCAGCTGTGTTTACTATCCTTATCCTTCTTCAGCACCTTCTACTGGTAATGCACACATGGCAGCAGGGTGAGGAGGTCAGGCTCAGCTGTGAAACCCTCTACTGTAGCCGGCTGGCACTCAATGCCATTCTCACACATGTACAACGACACCAAAGGTAGTGTCCTAGAAAGCAACCTGCTCTCACGAGGACCAGAAGCAGAAGCATTCAGCAGTGGGGAGAAAAGTTAGTTTTGTTCCAAAAAATGAATGAATGGATAAGAGAAAACCTTCAAATACAGACATTGAGAAAGGCTCAATTGTTTAAGTACCAGAAAGATGCAACATCTGTACATACGATGCAAAATTACATTTGTATAGCACTTTTTACGTCGGGAGGACGTCCCAAGGCACTGGACAGTTGGATATAAGGAAGGACATAAGCGGCTTAAATGAATACCACAAATTATTTCAGACCAGTTTCATGTTGAGATAACTGAATACCCTGCAGCCCAAACTCACAATTCTTTCCAAAGTTGTTGTAGTTTCATTCACTCGTTTCTTTATGTTACAGGGCATTTCCCACAGTACACTGACAGCCGAGGGTTCAGCCACTTATGTCCCTCTCTCTGGAATTCTCTTCCAAACTCTCTCACAAAATCCCTCCACCCCTAACCCTCCTTCTCTGCTATCAAAAATCTCTCTCAAAAACTATTCCTTTCTACCCCTTCTATTTTCCAACTTGCTAAGGCGAGACGTTACCCTATGAAAGGTGCAAGTTGTTATAACTAAGGAGAGTCGTTTCCAGTCTTTACCTAGTACTGTCCCTGAGCAGGCAGCACAGAGCTCGTTCCAACAGGTTGACTAAGTTGGGAATTTGCCAAGTACTGCTTCGCTTTCCCCTGGACGTAACAATTTTGACAATGTGCAGGTTCAATAGGAGTTTCCAATTATCAGTGAAAATATGTGTGAAAGATTGTCTGGTGTGGAGAATAAATACCGGCACACACTGGTTGGGACAAATGGGCTGTTTTCATGCTGTATCTATCATTCTATGTCATTTTATATAACATCTTGCTTCAATTTAACATCTCTTTCTCTTCTTCTCCACCCCGGAAAACACAGCAACAATTGGAATTATTCTATTTAGACAACAATTTGCATTCACATATACTGTAGCACTTTTCATGTAAAAATCTAATTCTTATAAAGAATTTTATAAAGAAAAATTGATCAGAAATGAATGTTTTATTGTACTGGCAAACATGGCAGCTAATTTGCACCAGCAACCTCCCAAAAAGAGACCAGCAGTCATTTACTGTATTTTGAATTTGGAGATCCATTGAATAAGGAGAAGAATATAATTCAGGATCCCTAGGAAAAAAGCTCTACATTTCTTGGAAATAACATGGATCACAAGGCTGGCAGAATTTAAATCAATGAAACAGTCAAAAACAAATCACAATCTGGAAACAGATAACTTTGTATTTAATATACAATGTTGTTATGCAGCCAATCTGAGCCAGCAATGTTCCACAAAAATGCTGAGTCAAATTAATTACACGTTACAAGGCAGATATTTGTGTGAGTGTGAGGAATTTCATACATAACCCTGAGATGCCGTTTAATATCATTTTAAAACTACTTTGTGTGTTTTAATTTCAATCAAGGCAATAAATAGCATGTATGAAAGGAAGGAACACCTGATTAGATTCTGAGACACTCTCTCAATTTTTTCGGGGTGACTGATGGTCATGCATAAAATCCTTCAACCAGGAACACAGTATTCATTTGAAGAGAATGATTTGCCCTAAAATGTTGCTTGATTCAACAGTTAATCATGGAGATGTGCACACTATATGCTCTGCAACTCAAAGTGAAAAAAGTGCTCACATTTAGACAAGCGTTGCTGAAATGCTTTCCTCAGTCAGCTTATCTGTACCCAGCCTTGCTTCACTTTGAATTTTACCAGAGAAATAAGCAAGATATTCATCAGAAGTAGTCATTAGCTCCCTCAAAGGCTCAATTGCCGAAGCCATTAAGTCCTGAAATGCTGTGCATCTCGGCTTGGGAGAGGGTAACAACAATCACATTGTTATGATACAATCCCTGCTGTAAAGTACAAATGTGGACAGCTAAATGAACAAAATCAGGCTCATATGTGATGCCATCACGCTCAACAGATAGTTTGCTAGCACTCTCTGTCCAGGTTCACACATCATCACAATAATAATCCTTGAATATGATATAGCACCTTATCACGTGGTTGAGACATCTCAAAGCGTTTCACAGAATATATTGTAAAGTAAATGGACTGTGTATTTTGTGGGCGAAACATGAAGAATGACTGCTTGGTTCAAGTACTGGAAAATTATTGCTGCTTGCACAAAATATCCCACCATGAGGCTCTGTGCCTTGAGAGGCAGAAAAAAATTACCACACTTCCAGTTAGCGCAGGTCCACAGGAGAGGGCAGGGGGAGTGATATGATGGGATTCCCCCGTACGCTCTAAATGGTAGCATTCTCAAAGAAGTAGGGAAAGAGCAGGGATCAGGTGAACACATTTTTAAACGTGGGGCTACAGGTGAGAAAAGCAATCAGCATACGGAGGGTAAATTTGCAACATTTCATAACGGATTAGGCACGGAATTTCAGCTAATAATCGACTGGTTTAAAGACAGAATAACATCCCTACAGCTTAATATAATGGTTTGCACCCTGGGAGATTTTATTTTAAAAACCTTGTTCTGCATCTTGGATTTCAGCCTGATCCAGAACTGCAGAGAATTGTCGTCTTATCAGCCAAGAAGCAGCATCTGAAACTGCTTATTACACAATACTGGCTGAATTAACCCACTATCTCTATTTTCAGGCGGCCAAATCCGCTGTTTTCTGCAATTGGAACATGGAGATATTTGGGCCTCCAGCTCAAATATCTCGCACAGGTGCTCTCGCCCTACTAAACATTCCTAATCCATGAGCATATACAGTGAGCATTAGCACAAGCACTGTAACTTTGGCTACTACTCAACCCAATCTTGTCTTCATTTAGTTGTGCGCACCCCCCCCCCGCCCAACTTCCTGAGCTTTGGGCAGTGAGGTATTTTTAGGGAGGTGATTTCACAGGAAATATTGTGAAGTGGAGTGACAGGGAATTTGGGGGCAAATATGGAAAGTCTGCGCAGGTAGGTGTATTATAGCCAGCGCAGATATAATGGGTGAACAGCCTCCTCTTCTGCACTGTGAATTTAATCATCTGTCGTACTTAGTTAGAACCCTTGGACCATCCTAAGCATTTGATATCGCGCCTTTCACACCTACACTATGAGTTCAAACAACCAAAGTGGAGCTTCAACTAGCTGTACTACTTGATGAGGACCCCGGGACCCAGCATCTTTGGGAATGATTTGACATGAAGACCTGTGCTCCATCAGAGCTCTGTACTCCACACTGCCTCTTTTTAGGGCTGAAATTCCAGCTGGATCTTGGTACAAACCATTATTAAGAGAGAATTGGAAACCTGTTAACCTGGAAGCCCAAATTGCTCCTGGGTAGATGAGCAGAAAAGAACGTTGCTGGACAGTGCTATCAATGACAAGCGATAATATAATAAATCTTTGTATTTGATATAGCACCTTATCACATCTTTGAGACATCTCAAAGCGCTTTACAGAATATACTGCAAAGTGAACCGATTGTATATTTTGTGGGTGAAATGTGGCAGTCAATTACGCACAGCAGAGTCCCACAGACAGTCATGGATTGAGTGACCAAATTATTATTTATTTATATATATATATATATTCCTTAATTTTTTGAAGGCATTATTACCCCGGAAAAGCGATCTGCCAATCGACTAACAACTGGTTCCTACTTATTGCTGGGTAAACAACAACAACAACTGTAAAAACAGGCATGTGATTGGTTTGGCTGGTTATACTTCAGCAGTACCCTCAACACTTACCCCTTGGCTCCAGCCAATCTGCAGCAAATACTGCAGAGTTAGGTAAGCAGGGCGCATTCCTCCCCAGGAAGAGATTGCACATTCTTCCCAAATATTCTACAGGGAACTTTTCCATGCATACCTGGGAATTTGCAGGACATTAATGTAATTGACTATCACGTTAATGTAACTGATTGTCACACAATACAAAATAGTCACTGGACTTGACAGTAAAAAATCATTTGAGGTGTTTTGATGACATTACAATAATACCCATCTTTGCCTTTCACGCCCATAGGACATCTCAAAGAGCTATAAAGTGACTGTGAATTTCACAGAAGAATGCAACAAGACCCTTTCTCACAGCAATGTCCCATTGAGAAAGCCAAGATAAGAGGCTACATTTCAGTGCAAGGATTATTATTCATGTTTATAAACATAGACAAAGCTCTGAGTACTGAGCTCAGTGCTGTGAGGGCTTCACTCACACACACTCAAACACCCACACTTAAACTCACACACTCACTCACTCACTCAAACACACACTCACTCACTCACTCAAACACACACCCACACACTCACTCAAACACACACCCACACACTCACTCAAACACACACCCACACACTCACTCAAACACACACCCACACACTCACTCAAACACACACCGACACACTCACTCAAACACATACCCACACAAACACACACTCACTCACACACGCACTCACTCACTCACTCAAACACATTCACTCACTCAAACACACACTCACTCACTCAAACACACACTCACTCAAACACACACTCACTCACACACACACTCACTCAAACACACACACAAACACACACTCACTCAAAAACACACTCACTCAAACACACACTCACTCAAACACACACTCACTCAAACACACACTCACTCACTCACTCAAACACACACTCACTCACTCACTCAAACACACACTCACTCACTCACACACACTCACTCACTCACTCACTCACACTCACTCACTCACACACACTCACTCACTCAAACACACACTCACTCACTCAAATACACACTCACACAGTCACTCAAACACGCACTCAAACACACACTCACTCACACACACACTCACTCACTCAAACACACACTCACTCACTCAAACACACACTCACTCACACACACTCACTCACTCAAACACACACAGTCACACAAACACACACTCACTCAAACATACACCCACACAAACACTCACTCACTCAAACACACACTCACTCAAACACACACTCACTCACTCAAACACACACTCACTCACTCAAACACACACTCACTCACTCAAATACACACTCAGTTACTGAAACACACACTCACCCACACACACACTCACCCACACACACACTCACTCAAACACACACTCACTCAAACACACACTCACTCAAACACACTCATAGTCACTCAAACACACTCATAGTCACTCAAACACACACTCACTCAAACACACACTCACTCAAACACACTCATAGTCACTCAAACACACACTCACAGTCACCCACTCACTCACTGGGCCTGGCTGTGAGCGGCTCGGGGCCTGGCGGGGCTCTGTCCCCGGGGCCTGGCGGGGCTCTGTCCCCGGGCTCGGGGCCTGGCTGTGAGCGGCTCGGGGCCTGGCGGGGCTCTGTCCCCGGGCCCGGGGCCTGGCGGGGCTCTGTCCCCGGGTGTGGTGTGAGCCGCTCAGGGCAGTGGTTACCTCGGGGCCGCACAGTCTGGCCTGGTACAGGCCCGGCCCAGGCCCCGGCTCCGGCCTCCGCTCCGGGATCCCCGCGAAAAGCGAGTCATCAAAAGCGGCAAAAGAGCTCTCCATCCCGACCCGAGACCCCGACCAGAGCCCCGCCCACAGCACAGCCCCGCCTCCAGCCCCGCCCACACCCCGCCTCCAGCCCCGCCCACACCCCGCCTCCAGCCCCGCCCACACCCCGCCTCCAGCCCCGCCCACACCCCGCCTCCAGCCCCGCCCCCACCCCGCCTCCAGCCCCGCCCACAGCACAGCCCCGCCTCCAGCCCGCCCACACCCCGCCTCCAGCCCCGCCCACACCCCGCCTCCAGCCCCGCCCACACCCCGCCTCCAGCCCCGCCCCCACCCCGCCTCCAGCCCCGCCCACAGCACAGCCCCGCCTCCAGCCCCGCCCACAGCACAGCCCCGCCTCCAACCCCGCGCACACCCCGCCTCCAGCCCCGCCCACACCCCGCCTCCAGCCCCCGCCCCCACCCCGCCTCCAGCCCCGCCCACAGCACAGCCCCGCCTCCAACCCCGCGCACACCCCGCCTCCAGCCCCGCCCACACCACAGCCCCGCCTCCAGCCCCGCCCACACCCCGCCTCCAGCCCCGCCCACAGCACAGCCCCGCCTCCAGCCCCGCCCACACCCCGCCTCCAGCCCCGCCCACAGCACAGCCCCGCCTCCAGCCCCGCCCACAGCACAGCCCCGCCTCCAGCCCCGCGCACACCCCGCCTCCAGCCCCGCCCACAGCACAGCCCCGCCTCCAGCCCCGCGCACACCCCGCCTCCAGCCCCGCCCACACCACAGCCCCGCCTCCAGCCCCGCCCACACCCCGCCTCCAGCCCCGCCCACAGCACAGCCCCGCCTCCAGCCCCGCCCACACCACAGCCCCGCCTCCAGCCCCGCCCACACCCCGCCTCCAGCCCCGCCCACAGCACAGCCCCGCCTCCAGCCCCGCCCACAGCACAGCCCCGCCTCCAGCCCCGCGCACACCCCGCCTCCAGCCCCGCCCACAGCACAGCCCCGCCTCCAGCCCCGCCCACACCCCGCCTCCAGCCCGCCCACAGCACAGCCCCGCCTCCAGCCCCGCCCACACCCCGCCTCCAGCCCCGCCCACAGCACAGCCCCGCCCACAGCCCCGCCCACAGCACAGCCCCGCCCACAGCACAGCCCCGCCCCCCGCCCACAGCACAGCCCCGCCCCCCGCCTCCAGCCCCGCCCACAGCACAGCCCCGCCCACAGTACAGCCCCGCCCCCCGCCTCCAGCCCCGCCTCCAGCCCCGCCCACAGCACAGCCCCGCCCACAGCACAGCCCCGCCCACAGCACAGCACAGCCCCGCCCCCCGCCTCCAGCCCCGCCCACATACACAGCCCCGCCCACATACACAGCCCCCCCACATGTACAGCAGTGCCTCACAAACACATCCCACCACCACACACACATCCCCCCACATACACACCCCCCCACACACACACACACAGCCCCCCCCCCACATACATCCCCCCACATACACACCCCCCACAGCCCCCACACACACAGCCCCCCCACACACCCCACACACAGCCCCCCCCACCTACACACACCCCAACACACCCCCCCCCCACCTACACACACCCCCCCCACACACAGCCCCCCCCCCCCCCACCTACACACACCCCCCCACACACAGCCCCCCCCACCTACACACACCCCCCCCACACACACAGCCCCCCCCCCCCCACCTACACACAGTACCTCCACATACAGTCCCCACAGTGTTGGTCATCTCATGTCTTTGAACATTAAATGCAATGGCCAACAACAAATCAAAAATGTATTAATTTCATGGTTGTGTGTGGGATATTGCTGTGCACGATTGTGCTGCCGTGTTCGCCTACAAATACACAGTCACTCTTCTTCACAGTAAATCCTGTGAAGTCCTTTGGGACGTCCTCCCAACCTGAAAGGTGCTACACCAAACGCACAGATTTTTATTATTATTATTATTATTATTATTATTGTGTGAGAAGTCACTTTGTAACCTGATTCATTGCGTAACAGACAACAGTGTTTACCTCATGAATAGCTCCCTCTGCTGGGTACAGATGTAAAGACAACATACTGTGAAGTCCTGGTAATAACTTGGTTTAACTCGTCACCAGGTCTAAATGCGTCGTGACCTCCCGCCCGATTCTGTGATAGGACAGAGCGAGAGGCCACCGCGTGGCCTTCCGATAGACCAGAAGCCTCTGCAATGCATCTGAGTGTGCACACCCAAGCTCAGCACCAGTCACAGCACCCCTTGTGGCCCGGGAGGACCGATGCCTAATCAGCCACTCGGGATAAATTGTCACTGAGCCACTTTCCCTTGGAATGATGAGTTTATTGTACTCCTGAATACATTCAATGTTGGGGTAGTACATCCTCAACCTGGGCAGTTATAGTCCCACATATCTCTTAACCTCATTCACACTCTTAATCGACAACAATAAGTGTAATAATAATAATGATCCTATTGTCTATTTCTCGATTACCACACCTGGTGATACAGGACGTTCTGTTCGCTTTGATCTGAATTTCATACCTGTTCACTGAGTTTCATTGTCATGGTGGCCTTCTTTGGAACAAAGGCTATCAAAGCTTATCCTGACTACTGAAACCCTTATCCGTGTTTTTTGTCATCTTATATCTTTGAACGTTAAATGCAATTACCTTTTTTTCAAAAAGGGATAATTAATTAAAAGAAATATTTTATAAATCAAACCATGGCTCAAATTCTGCTGGATGCTCCTCTGGACATTAACTGGGCCAAAAGATCATTGTCTATCCATTCAGGTCACCGGTGAAAATCCTACAGAACTTTTGGGAACGAGAAAGGAGTTTCTCCGATCTCACTGTAACACGAATGGTGAGGCTCTGAATCTGCAGGTGACTAGTCAGCTTGCTTTACCTTTCTGTGTCCTTGGAGTCCTGTAGCTCAGTGGTTAGAGCACTCACTTCGCAAGCGAAGAGACCTGGGTTCGATCTCCAGCGGGCGAAATGTTGGGCAAGTTTCCTTACTCCACAAGCCTGTTTACCGAGCAGTAAATAGGAACCCAGTTGTTAGTCGATTGGCAGATTGCTTTTCTGGGGGTAATAATTCCTTTTAAAAAATAAATGGTCACTCAATCCACGACTGTTTGTGGGACACCGCTGTGCGCAATTGAACTATCTCCCACAAAATACACAGTCACTACACTTTACAATATATTCTGTGAAGTGCTTTGATACATTTAGAAGAGGTGATAAGACACTATATCAAGTACAAGGATTATTATTATCACTGACCTGGAAAGCTGCTTAAAAACGTAAGTCTATCCTATAATCATGTACCCAGGTTTCACCAGAGGGGAAATACCCATAGCTGTCAAAGAAAAAATGTTATATCTGAGGGTCATTAAATTCCTTTCCCTTCAGAATTATAATTATATAGTCAAAGAGAAGAATGTTAATGAGATAACCAACCAGTTAGGGGAACTTTCTTCATTGTCCATATTGTTTTCCAAAAGACTAAATTGAACTTTATGACATGCTGGGGGTTTAGAAAAATATCTAGCAACCATCTGAGGCAAAACTGCACATATGCTTGGGGGCAGAATTTGCCAGAATTCTTCTAACTTTCTTAAGCCTCCAAATGCTAATTTAGTGCCACTGTGGAAGGCACTAAATTGTAGGCAATTTCTCATAAGAGGAATCATTCCCCAGCTATTGCTTTTTTACTTCCCATTGACCAGTGTTGTGAGGATGTGCCACTTTGAGGGTGTGATATTTTGCAGTAATTGTAAGTGTTATTTGTTGTTGCAGTAGAACAGAAACATACACTTTTTTTAAAAAAAAAGGGTATGCAAAGATCACGTTTGAGTGATACTGAAAGTAATGCAGAAAATAAAAAAACTCCATAAGGTGCAATTGGAATTATAAATAAAAGGGATGATGTGCAGAGACAGCTAATGAATGTGCATATTTTCAAGTGATTCCAAATTGAACTCATATAGTTCAGATTGATTCACCACTGCAATGCTGCAGGTGTCCTGAATTGTTGGAAGTGGTAGCTGTTGGATCATGTTAAATCGTGGTCCTAATTTGCCAGTTCAGGTGGATATTAAAGGTACCGTGGCACTATTCAAAAATAATTTATCCCTCTGTCCAAGAATTACTCCAATAAAATTGGTCATTCTGCTATTGTGTGCAAATGGCTACCATGTTCACCTACAAAATACAGTCGCTAAACTTTACAGTATGTCATGTAAAGTGCTTGGACGCACTTCTGAAATGTGAAATCTTCCCAATGTGAAATGTACTGTATTAAATGCAAGGATTATTATAATTTTCTACACACCAGTTAAAGACCAGTATATCCTGGAAAGATATATGCCAAAGATAAAAAAAATGTTAAGACCCCTGGAGAGAAAGAAGTACTTGTCGATCTTATACTCAGATGTTCAGGAGCATTCTCCCTGTCATTATCAGGAATGGCCTTCCTATGTTGCAGCTTATGTTTATTTCTCTCGCTGATAGGCCATTACAGCAGTTTATTCAAAATGTTCCTGGAGAGCTGACTGTGTGTGAGAAGCTGGTGTTTCTAGTATTTTTAAAGCACACCCTCCTCCGCATACAGCTCTTCACCAAAATATGTAGTTTACAATAGCCCTGAAATAATGATTGTAATGTTCTCTACACCATCCTCGCTCCCTCCCTTCCCTCCCCTCACCCTGACCATTTCCCCCCAATGCTCGGGTCCTGACCCAACTGTGCAGTGCCTTGGGACGTCCTCCTGACGTGAAAGACACTCTATAAATGGAATCTTGTTGTTGTTGTTCTTAAGATTGTAGCAATTCAGGGTTAAAAAAATCATACGGTGTGATGATTACATTGTTAATATGATCCAAGACAGCCAATAATTATTTACTGGCTGTGGGTATGAACTCTGCCCCATGTATTTCGTCCAAAGTAATTTTCAAAATGTGGTGCTTTAAATTAATCCTCATGTATGTTGAATATGTCACTTAAATGAAAGCACTAATAATTACAGCAGTGAAACATGAAGTAATGTAAAATACAAGAAGTCCATACATCACAGAATGAATGTTTATTTTGAAACATACAATCATCTTAGTCAACGGAAAAGGATTTCTTAAATCTACAAAGCATTAAAACTTCAAGACAGAATTACACTAGAGAACCAAACAGATGGCATATTTATCTGCAGCAGTACAACAGATACAATAATTCAGAAATAAGCCTACATAAAATCTTTGTTGACCCCATCAACAGCACTTTAAAGGTTAATGTATTGGAAAGCTCCTAAAATGGCACTATTGCTGGCTGATGTGACATCACGTTGGATGTTCACATTGAATTTTAGATCTCACGGTTTTGTTTATAAAAATCCATTCACAGGACCCTACAGACAGGTGCTTTGACAAAAGAAACAGCAGTGCAAACCTAAATATAGGTTAAAAAGATCATGGAGGCATTTTTAATTTAAGCTTTTTGAAGGTTAAGCCAGTGATTTATTATGGACACTGCCTGCTTCCTGTTCCTCTCACCCCCCACCACAACTCACTACCGATTCATCTTCACTGCACTCTATTCAAATCGAATCCCATTCACGACCTCCAGAAGAGCAGTGATGGAGATCAGTAACTAATTGCATCCCATGCCTCTGTGTTACTCAGTAAAGTCCGAATTGGACCTCATGTTTCCTGAAAAAAACACAGGCCATCAAAATATGTATATTAAGGCTTCAACTATTTTCTCTATTGTATTTTCTGTCACGATTATCACTTGGGGTGTAGGGATTTTATATTTTCAGCTCCATATAATAAAAAATGCTTGGTCCCATTAAAATGATGGTTTGTGACTTGAATGACAACTAACATTTTTTTTAAAAAAATACCAATCTTTAACCTTTCGGTAGCTATCACTCTGCCCAAACCAAAGGTTACATTGACTCAAGGCAAAATCAGCATGGATATGTCTACAAGCAGGCTACCATTTTCCAAGAAATGTTTGGAAAGCTGAGAAACATCCATTTTCTGCTAGTGTTATAATGAAATTAAAAAACATGGTTCATGGCTAAAGTTAGAAATTAAGATACCATTCAGAGATCAGTTTTTCATTTGAAAGCAAGGCTGAGACGATTGATTGTATTAAATATTTAAGTTTAGACAAGGCATGATTTTCAGGATTCCCACTGAATATTAAGACATTGAAGGAAAAAAAAATTCAAATCTGCTTTTGTGAATTAGCAGAGCAGGTACTCAATTATAGTATTTTGGTGCGTGGAATGCCAAAAATAATAGATAACTAGTAGAGCTTTAGTTAGTAATGATCAATCTTTGAAGAGTTTATGCAAATAGTTTTTACTTACATTATACAAATGCATACTTCACCAGCTGTTACTCTAAATGTGATTCAAAATTGTAAAGAGATCAATGTTTTCTATAAAACCCAATAATTGCAGAATTGTCTTAAACCAGGTACATGTAAACTGTCTTACATTTCCAACAGAGCTTTATAAATGTCATCTTTACTCTCAAAAGGCATAAAAATCAAAATTCCTGAACTGAAAGGAGAGCAAATGGTAATGATTTTCAATAAGTAAACCAACCTCAATGCAAATAATTATGACTGAACCGCTAATTACAAAAAATAAGGTATTATCAATCAACATGGAGGTTACATCTCTCAGTACCCTAAACTCAAAAGTATAATAAATAGTGTGAAAAATTAGAACTGGATATCAATTTATTCAAACCACAGCTTGCAACCCTTTTATTCAGAATGCTTACAATACTTAAATACTATATAAATGCAGTACTGTATACATAGAAGCAGCACTTTTCTAATTTCAGCATATGAAATGACTTGCAGAACATATTGAAAAGTACTAGCACTTGGAAATATGGCTTTAGAAGTATTTGGGAAAAATATGATTCTGACTGACATTATTGCCAAACGCACTAACCTCTACAATATACTGCTAGTATGTCATATATATTATATATATAATATATATTATATATCTAAGAGTAATTCAGGGCAATGCGTAAAAGCATAAAGTTGAACAGACAAAATTTCAGAAGCATAGACAAAAAGCATCATGCATAATTAAATCACAAACAATAAATCAGTTTACATTTCTTTACTGATGAATGTTTAGTTTAAACTAATGCTGAATGTTGCTTAATTGCTCAAAGCTTGTTGTAGCTGTTGATAATCACACTGAGCCAAACTATTTGCATAATGTAACGATTATGTGAAGATAGACAAAAAAACTAGTCACTAAAACCTAAAAAAATTAAAGAGAACGTACTCAAAGACAGATCTCCAAAATCAAACCTCAGAGTAGAAATGTATTAAAATCCCAAACTATACAATGTAGTTTCAAAACAATCACTTATGTACAATGATCCTTCCAACTGTAGTATTAAAACTTTGGCACTATTGAAATTAAAAAAAAGCCTCTCATACTGAGCACATAGATATTTCTTTCTGGGAAGTAATCTTGCAGCTCACTGAGGATATCCATAGCCGATTCTCGGTTTTGAATTCTTTGACCCATTTGTCCTCTATGGAGATAAATTTCCAGCTTCTGGAAAAANTAAAATAACAGGTAAAATGACCTTTGGTCATTGTTTATTATACAAAGCATTAGTACCGTTGGAGGAAAAATAACTGCCTGGTGTCTACAAACATAGCATTTGGTTTTATGTGAGGAGAACGTCTCAAAGCACTTCACAGGATTCACTGTAAAGCCTAGCAAATGTGTATTTGTAGGCAAAGCTGCAACCAACCTGCACATGGTACAAAAAGCCATGAATAGAATGATCAATTTTATTTGAGGGATTGTTGGTCAGGTCACAAAGAGAAACTTCCTTCTCTCTTCGAATAGTGCTATGGGATCTTTAATATCCTCCTGAACAGGCAGAAGGGTCCTTGGTTTAACGTCTTATCGAAAGGATGGTATCTCCAATAATGCAATGCTCCTCCAACACTCAACCTGGACTACAAGCTCAAAGTTTCTATTTGGGGCTTGAACCGACAGCCTTCTGACTCAGAGACAAAAGCGCTGCCAACCAAGCCAAGCTGACACCTTTAATAGAATGTATATTAAAATATTATTTGTGGATACAAATACATAATATAAAATTAGGAAGAACAGCTGATGGTTCCAGACTGTACCATTAGCAAATTCTACGGTAACATTTAATTGTACAGGTGTAAAAACCTCCAACTGATGTTTTAAGTATCCCACACTTGTGAGACTGAATTCAAGATTTCAAAAAGTCTCCCTCTCAGATTGCACCCCCCCCACCACTCTATTGCTCTCTTGCTTCTCCACCTATCCCATCCCAGGTACCTGTTACTTACCTGCCTGGCTATTGATATAATTGGTATCAGAATTCAGCACTGCTCGTTCTCATTCTCACTCTCTCTCTTTCTAGTAAGAACAAGCAAATGAGTCATATTAGGAGGCCAGGGCAGTGTTAACATAAGGGTTATACATTAAGAGCATGCTTTCACTGCTATGTGAAGCCCAAATGATGTTTAGCATTTTTAACATTTCTAATTCACAGGATAGCACAAATCTATGTTACTCTATGCACCAGAATGGGAGTTAGGTAACGTAAGGATATTTACAATACGTTTCTTGCACTTCCTTTATAAACTTTTAATCAAGTAAGCTACCCCTCATGAAAAGACATACTGTATAATATCAATTACACCAATTAGTAGATAATTATATAAGCAGTGCCTTTGGAAATTTAAGAATCCTTAAAGATGATTAATTAAGCTACAACAAATCAATACTCCCAAATGGAGTTCGCGTCACTGGTTCCAATTGCTTTGTATCTCATAGCAGTGGAGCATCTTTACTTGTTACATTGAAGCACAAGCCAGAAGTTAACGCTTTAGATTTAGGTACCATATCAGTCTGAGGGTACTTTGCAATACCATTAACCTTGACTTTTCTAGACATCTGAAACCCAGTAATGCACAAGGAACCATACAAACATTCTAAACCGGGGTACAATTTTTTCACATTGCTACAAGACATAAGATGCAGTCTCATATGCTTCTCCAGTGGTTCAGCTGTTAAATGACCCATCTAGTACGTAACTTAGAAGGGTTCTAGACCAGAAGGGTTCTAGACTTGATCTCAGGTCCTCATCTAGCAGATCTCAGCTGCAACAGCCGCAGAGAGCGCCACAATTAGCCTCAGCCCCGAGGGATAAAGAGGAAATAAAAGCCTCTGACCTCTTTCAGAGAATAAGCATAGGATGTGAAACAAGGTCTGTGTTCCGTTTAACTCTGATGCTCCTTAGAGTCACACTGTCTGTCAAAAATACATTGTTCAGTCTCACACCTGAAGAACCTCCTTCACGTGGTAACCGAGGATGCTTGGATCTTTGTTTGTGTAATTGTACTCCAGCATTAGTAAGGCATTCAGGAAAGAGAGGGGGACAAAATAAACAACCACAATCAATTGCACTTTAAGACAATATGGACGTGTATGGCTCGGGAGCCAGACTACAAAATCGCTTCAAGGGATTGATTTGATTCAGGCAATCAATGAAGCGCTCTGGGACGCTGCCCTAAGTGAAGGGCGCTATATAAATGCAAGTTGTTGATTCTGATTTTTCGTTGCCAAGCATGCTCACATAACATTAAACTAAACCCAGCCCTATAGAGACCCTGATTAACTTCTCCCGCCCCCAGGAGGAGTCACTAGTTGGCTACTAAGCATCTAATGACCAATTACTGACTATCAAGTACAGTTTTGAGTTCTTGTTAAGTGAATAGCAGGTGCCAGAACTACTTGAGCGTTCCATGGTGAGCGGGACAACTCGTAAAATGTGAGAGAATCACTACCATCTTACTGACTACAGTCCAGAGGCACATTTACCACTATCCACTGAGTAATGGTTCTTCCAGTTGGATATGAGGAGTTTCAGCAGCAGCTTCTTAACTTTCTGTATACCAAACTAGGTGCACATTCAAGCCCTGAATATATGAGCATGTTTTCATGAATCTGAACAGGTAAAGCTTCCAGCAGCTCTCAAGTCTCAAGGTTATTTGACACATATCTGCTTTCAGCATGGTGGAAACCTACACAGGACAACTTACTGTGTGAGACCACTTGACATATTCTAGAGGTCCACTTCCAATGCTGCAAACCAAGGTACTGTGTATTTATACACATTACGCGTGCCTTCACCTCGCCCAACTCCACTGGCTTCCCATCACACAGAGGATACAGATCCTCCTTGGCCTTGCTCCTTCTACCAACCTGCTCAGTCTGCTCTGGCCTGCTTCACGCCCCACACCTCGCCTGCCATTCGCAGGCAGGCCTTCTGCCACTCTGCCCCTACCCTCTGGAACTCTTTCCCGCAGCCCTCTGCCTCGCACCGTCCCTTGCCTCCTTCAAGACCCTCCTCTTCGACCATACCTTCAATCAACCTCCGTCCCCCCCTGCCTTCCACCTCCCCAATCCCGACCCTCAGCTCAGGTCCGAAACATTGATTGCCCAGCGCCTTGGGACATCCTCCTGATGTGAATGGCACTATACAAATGTAATTTTGTTTTATAGATAACAATGCCACCAATTGCACATATCATAGGCCAACATTAGTTGATTTGTAAATACTAATTAATGATAAAATGCATATCTTAACTAATTTGTCCAACTGTAGTATTTATCCATGTTCCACTATGTGTGCTCGTAAGTGAACAAACCTTGTGCTTTGATGCACCTAGTATATATAACAACAACTTGCACTTATATAGCGCCCTCCACGCAGAGTTGCATCTCAGAGTGCTCAACAGTAGTGGAGCTTGATTCCGAGCCATGGTGGGGGGGTAGTGGGGAGGTGACTGTAAGCATAGTCAAAGAGGAAGATCTTCAGGTGGGACTTGAAAAAGGGGAGAGAGGGGGCAAGGCAGAGGGATTGAGGGAGAGTGTTCCAGAGTTTTGGGGTATAGTGGCTGAAAGCATAACTTCTGATGGTGGGGTGGAGGGTGCGAGGGACGACCAGGAGGCCGGTGCCAGCCCAGTGGAGGCGTCAGGTGGTGGATTGGGAGTGAGGTGGATTGGGGAGTGAGGAGGTTGGAGAGGTATGCATGTCCCCCGTAAATTCCTCTGTGCAGTCTCAGTACA
The DNA here is from genome assembly GCF_018977255.1 of Callorhinchus milii. Classification (NCBI taxonomy): domain Eukaryota; kingdom Metazoa; phylum Chordata; class Chondrichthyes; order Chimaeriformes; family Callorhinchidae; genus Callorhinchus; species Callorhinchus milii. Next base: position 82,466,520 of record NW_024704743.1, read on the forward strand.
AGTAGAAAGAATCACATTAAAATATGACTAATTTGAAGATTTGCACCAGCAGTGCTCTGTGATGGCAAGTCATAAAGTGATGAAGCATCAACATGTTTGGGGGAAAGAAGGCAGCTATATGCATATGGTGCAGGTCCTGAATCCCAAACAGACAGTTCACTGACCACGTAAGCCAAACTTTGTGCCTGTAATGTTAGAGATGCTGCATAATTTTGTTTGGCACATCCTGAATTCAGCCATTGATTGGTCAAGACCAGTCTGAACAACATCTCTCACCTCTGCCAAATCTTCACTGAGTAACTGTTCCTCACCAGTGGCGTACCCATACTCTGGTCTTTACACTGATTAAGTTGGGGGGGGGCGTTGAAAATTATAATTTTATTCAGGACTTTTTTGGTCCTGCTCCGTGAAAGAGTGCCTTGTGCACTTCTGGTTCCTCTATGTATGCATAAATAAAACTTATTTTGTGCACTCAGCTGTTTAGGCTCAAACCTGTTAAAGATTGTTGATTCAGCTAAAATTCAACCAAGCCAAGAGCGTTGTTTTCACATTGTTTTCGCAATTTAGTCAACACTGTGAAAAGCTTTGAGAAATCCTTGTGACGTGAAAGGCACTATATTAGATGCAAAGATTATTATTTATTTTTAACATGCAACATTAGTAACTGTGTGCTCTTCCTACTCAGACCCTATTGGCATCACCAGGATTCTATGCCAGAAAATATGTGTGTATGTTGGGTTTGGCAGTGCTCGCTATCACAAAATAGAGTGATTTCTTAACTTCCACCAGATGAATCTATTGTCCAGTAAATCTGGTCTTTCGCAATTTTTTAGTGAGTCATCCTTGAATCAGTTGTGGCACCGGTGTTATTTTTTTTAAAGAGCTCCTTCTTCATTTATTGAGGTGCTTAAGAATGATATTGCTAACAATTGTTACTCATGGTGGTACATTTGATGCTAATGGAGTAAAAAAATGAATTCAATCTGCATATCAGAACTGAATGCAATCCACTAAAACACACAAACATGATTTTAAAAAATTGGTCAAATGGTGCTTCTTCCAACTCTATACCCAAGTTAAGTTGAAACTCTAGAATGCATGTATTGATTGAAAAAAAACTGGCCCCTGACCTCGTGTAAGTTTGAAATGATCATCTTTGGGGTTTCATGTACCTGAAAGTAAAATTAACTCAGAACACTAACCCAGACAAAGCCAATTTCCCAGAAATTCTTAAGGTTCTTCAAGAAAACATATCCTGTTGGGCACCTTTCCTAATCTCACTGCTGAGAAGAAACTGTTCTTCAAATTGACATTTTGTCAAGACAGCTGTATAAATTCCAAACAATTCCAGGCAAGATTCCCAAACTATCTTTACTAAATAGGCCAAACCAATCAGATCTATTTAGAAGAGAAACAGAGCAATACTGGGCATTAAAAAGCAACAGCTGGTTAAAGACACACTTACCTAAATGTCACTCCATCAATATTAATTTAATCCTATCCAATGCTTTACCAGCTCAAGGGCTTCTCCTCCCGCTCTCACCCGGTCACCTGTGGGGTACCCCAAGGATCCATCCTTGGCCTCCTCCTCTTTCTGATCTACGTGCTCCCTCTTGGGGATGTATCCGCAGACATGGGGTACACTTCCACATGTATGCAGACGACACCCAACTCTATTTTTCCACCTCTCTTTGCGACTCCCAGCCCCCTGATGTTCTGTCAGCCTGCCTGTCAGATCTCAGGGGCTGGATGAGAGCAAATTTCCTTCAGCGGAACGTTGACAAGACGGAAGCCATACTCTTTGGCTCTCGTTGCGGCTCTCACCTCCTCCATCTACCCGACCTCCCACTAAAACTCTCCAAACTCATACGCAACCTAGGCGTCAGGTTCGACCCCAAATTATCCTTCCTCCCCCACATCCAGTCCCTCATCAGCACCGCTTTCTTCCACCTCCGACGCATCACCCGTCTCCGCCAATGCCTCTCCCCAAAAGTCGCTGAAACCCTGGTCCATGCCTTTGTCACCTCTCGGCTGGACTACTCTAATGCCCTCCTCGACGGTCTCCCATCTACTATCATTCATAAAATCCAGATCATTCAAAACTCTGCCGCCCGCATTCTCACCCGCACGAAACTCCGCTTCCCCAGTCCTTGCCAGACTGCACAGGCTCCCTGTCCCAGAGAGGATGGATTTCAAGATCCTCACCCTTGTATTCAAATCCCTGCACTCCTCTGCACTCCCCTATCTCTCTGACGTCCTCTCTCCTCAAAACAGTACCCGTTGCCTCCGTTCCTCTGGGTCTGGCCTCCTCCTCGTCCCCCGAGTCCTCCGCTCCACCCTCAGCGGCCGTGCCTTCAGCCACCATGCCCCAAGGCTCTGGAACTCCCTTCCTCACTCCCTTCACCTCGCTCCCTCCCTTCCTATTCCTCCCTTCCTATTTTCAGGTTTCTGCTGAAGACCTTTCTTTTCGACCGCGCCTTTGGTCATCTTCCTCCCCCTCCCCCTGGCTCGGCCCCGGGATCTGTTACTGTGAAGCGCTCCAAGACACCGCCCGGCGTGGAGGGCTCTATACAAATCCAAGTTGTTGTTGGTAGTAATTAAACACGACTGTTACCAGCTTCTCCTCATCAGAAACATTTCCTATATCTCTACCGTTTAAGTAATACAACCTATCTAGTTATGGTCTGGGTCACTACTTCTAGATACATTGGTGGCAATATCCATTTGGTGAAACAAAATAAAGCCTGAGGAGGGCAAGAGGTGATATTCAGTCTCTCACTTCAACATTAAATTCTTTGGTGCCCTGAATATCCAATTGCAGTTCTTCCAGATGAATATGTAATCTATTGTCACCTCTCGGCTGGACTACTCTAATGCCCTCCTTGCCGGTCTCCCATCCACTACCATCCATAAAATCCAGATCATTCAACAACAACAACAACAACAAGATTCCATTTATTGAGCGCTTTTCACGTCGGGAGGACGTCCTAAGGCGCTGTACAGTTGGGTCATGACCCGAGCAGGGGGGAAATGGTCAGGGTGAGGGGAGGGAAGGGAGAGAGCGAGGAGGGGGGAAATGGTGAGGGGAGGGAAGGGAGGGAGCGAGGAGGGGGTAGAGATTCGAGAGGGGAGCTGAAGGCACAGTCAAAGAGAAAGGTCTTGAGACCGGCCTTGAAGGAGGAAAGGGAGGAGGCGGCGAAGGCACTGGGGGATAGAGTTCCAGAGCCTGGGGGCTGAGAGGCTGAAGGCCCGGCCACCGATGGTAGGGCGGTTGGGGCGGGGGATGTGGAGCAGACCGGAGCCAGAGGAACGGAGGGTATGGGCAGGTAAGTAGGGGGATAGTAGGTTGGAGAGGTAGGAGGGAGCAAGGCCGTGAATGGCCTTGTAGGTGAGGATGAGGATCTTGAATTCGATCCTCTGGGGGATGGGGAGCCAGTGGAGGCGAGCGAGGGTGGGAGTGATGTGGTCCCGAAGCCTGGTGCGGGACAGTACACGAGCTGCAGAGTTCTGAATGACCTGCAGCTTGTGGAGGGAGGTGCCGGGAAGGCCGGCGAGGAGAGAGTTCCCATAGTCCAGCCTTGAGGTGACAAAGGCGTGGACCAGAGTTTCAGCAGCGTGAGGGGTGAGGTAGTGCCGTAGTCTGGCGATGTTCCGGAGGTGATGGAAGGCGGTGCCAGTTGTGGCGCGGATATGAGGGAGAAAGGACAGCTCAGGGTCGAACAGAACCCCGAGGTTCCTGACCGGCTTTGAGAGGTGGAGAGTGCAGCCTTGGATGCTGATGCTGTCAGCGCCTGAGGTGCGGAGGCGCTGACGTGAGCCAATCAGGAGGGCCTCAGTTTTACGCACATTGAGCTGAAGAAAGTTGTCTCTCGTCCAGGACTCGATGTCGGACAGGCAGCTGTCAGGACATCGGTGGTCGTGGAGTTGAGAGTAGAGGAGGAAAGGTAGAGTTGGGTGTCATCCGCATACATGTGGAAGTTAACCCCATGTCTGCAGATGATGGCACCAAGGAGGGTATAGAGGGTGAAGAGGAGGGGACCGAGGACAGAGCCCTGAGGGACACCGCAGGAGACAGTGCGGGGGGTGGAGGAAAAGCCGTTTGCAGAGACAAAGTGAAGACGGTGGGAGAAGTAGGACCTAAACCACTCAAGGACAGTGCCTTGAAGGTTGAGGTGGGAGGACAAGCGGTGGAGGAGGATAGCGTGGTCGACCGTATCGAATGCTGCCGATAGGTCGAGGAGATCGAGGAGGCAGAGGGAGCCCTGGTCACAGATGGTCAGGATGTCATTGGTGACCTTGACCAGGGCAGTTTCTGTGCTATGGGCAGAACGGAAACCCGACTGAAGGGGTTCGAATAGTGAATGGTTGGAGAGGAAAGAGCGCAGTTGGGAGGCGACAACTTGTTCCAGGACCTTGGACAGGAAGGGGAGGTTGGAGATGGGCCGGTAGCTGATAGCTGCGACGCATCAAGGGAGGGTTTTTTTAAGGTGGGAGTGAAGGAAATCCAGCATCTCCTCGCAGTGAAGGTTGGAGGAGATGACCTGCGAGGGGTGGCGGGGGGGACGGAGGAGTTGGGATGTGGTAGAGAACAGTAGCCTGGGGTTGTCCTTCGCCTCCAGGATTATCCTGGAGTAGAAGGAGGATTTGGCCGAGGCTAGAGTGGAACGGTAGATTTTGAGGAGGTCCAGCCAGATTTGTCGGTGGACCGTTGGGCCAGATTTGACCAGGTGCGTTCAGCGGCCCGCACCTGGCTCTTCAGTGAGCGGAGGTGGGTGGTGAACCAGGGAGAGGAGTGAGAGTAGGAGACAGTACGGGAGGTGATAGGGGCAAGAGTGTCAAGTGTGGAGGAGAGGGTGTTGTGGAGGAGGGTGAGAGCAGAAGAGGGGTCGGTGAGGGTTGAAGGCCAGAGGGAGAGGAGTTCAGAGGACTCCAAGGCAGCGGTTAAGGATTGAGGGGGTAACTTCTTCCAGGGGCGGTAGAAGATGGTGGTGGGTCTGGTGGAGGTGGGGAGGGGGGTGGAGGTGGTGAAGGAGATGAAGTGGTGGTCGGAGATGGCCTTATCGGTGATGGTGACATCTGAGACACTGAGACACTCAAAACTCTCGGAAAGTATAAATATAGAAAAACAGTTTGGAAGACATCTGGAGCTCAAGCTTCCCTTTCTGTTGGTGAATGGAAAACCATTTGCAAAGCAACACACAGAATCTCAATCTGCAATAAGTTTAAAAGGCAAATGAAAGCTCAACCAAAGGACCATATTATATATTAGCTTGGCTGCACACGCTGAACTCCAAAATAGCAGTGGAGTAGCGAGGAAGGCTGCTATGGCAGAGCACAATTCATATCAGAAATTTTCCATAGCCTAACACGTGTTGCATCCAAACACAATTTGTTCTTGTCGTCAGATGCTGTTCCTTAGGAAAACAGTTTTTCTGGACTTAACACTGAGCATACTGAATTAATGAATGAATTATCTTCAAGCCAATGTATGGTTTTTACTATAATCTGGATTGTTCAGTAAAATTAAATCCCGACATCATTGTGTTCAATATCTGCGTACAACAATAATAATCCTTGCATTTGATACAGAGCCTTATCACGTCTTCGACACATCTCAAAGCGCCTCACAGGATATACTGCATTTTGTGGGCAAAACACAGCAGTCAATTACTCACAGCAGTGTCCCGCACAGTTGTGGATTGAGTGACTAATTATTACAATTTTTTTTGACAGAATTATTACCCCAGGAAAAACAATTGCTAATCGACTAACAACCGGGTTCCTACTTAATGTTAGGTAAACAGAGGCGCGTGGAGTAAGGAAATTTGCCTAACCTTTCGTCCTGCCAGGAATCAAACCCAGGTCCTCTGCTTGCAAGGCGAGTGCTCTAACCACTAATCTGCAGGACTCCACATTGAGGCTTGGAATGTGTCGCAGCCAAATTAAGACAGATACTGAATGTGCTACAAAATGGCAAAATTGTCTGAAATGCACCTTCATCATTAATAAAATTAATATTAAGGAAAAGTAAAGAAACTGTTCAAACAGCAAATCCTTTAAACCTAGGAAGGATTAACAATGCTACTTCTGTTCACACCCTGCAATTTGAGTGTAGATAGCTGTTCATTGGTGTTGGCTCCAAAGAAAAACAAAATATATAAGATGTTACTAGAATGAACACTTTGTGTGTGCTCCAAGCATCGGGGTGAGAAGACTTAGACAAAGCCATGGAAAACTTTATGATCCATATGAGCACAATACTTGATGCAATGGTTATGAAAATAAATGCCAGGATTATTCAATAGGGCCCATTTGTATACTTCTCTTGTGGGACACAAACAAAATTCAACCATCCTTCACTGTCCGCTCTGACATCTTTACCAGGAAGAAAATAGTAACCTCACCATGAAGGGTGGAAAAATAGCTGCATTTCCCAAACACTATACAGAACACTGTGTAAACATATGATGGTTATTAAAAAAAAAGCTGAAATAATTGGGACATAAACCACAAGCTTAACCATCACCATTTGTGACATCATCTCAACCAGTAAATGGGTTACAACCTTATAACATGTGCCATACTGTCATTCCTGGAAATAAAATACAAGTACACAGAATCACGTTACAATAAAAATATTACAAGTCTTTCACTTGGAATGTTTTTTTTAAAAAAAACAAATGTTTTTGCATTATATGCCCTACAGTTCAATCTTTGCTTCTAAACACAAGTTCCAAGAGTATATATTTAACCCTTTCCACGATGGAATCAGACCCGTAATAACCACTATTATTCCTATATGTGAGAGAATTGTGTTCATTAAGAGTATAAAGTACAGACAGATTTTATAGGGGTTAAAAAAAGACTGGAAATCCTCAATTAGGCTGAATTCTACTTCACGCCCACTGCTTTGTTCTACAAAACCTAATTCTATCAAGTCTAACAATTACGTGAAGTCCTGTAGCTCAGTGGTTAGAGCACTCGCTTTGCAAGTGAGAGACCTGAGTTCAATTCCAGGCAGAAACCTTGGGCAAGTTTCCTTACTCCACACAGAGCCTAATAATAATCCCTCCAAAACCAAAAACAATAATAAATTGGTATTTTTCAATCCACGACTGTTTGTGGGACATTGCTGTACGCAATTGGCTGCTGCGTTCGCCCACAAATGTACAGTCAATTCACTTTACAGTGTGTTCTGTGCAGCGCTTTGGGACGTCCTCCCGACATGAAAAGCGCTATAGCAAATGCAAGGATTATTATTATTATTACTTTACAGAGATTCGTCAGATTGTCAGCCCTGTAATAATCAGAGAAGCATACTACTTAAGCTTAACATTGATATATTACAACAAAAACACAGAAGTTGCTATCACTAAACTGAAAAACTGTATTAATTCAAAACATCTGCATCCATCTTGGATACAACAGTGTAGAATTAGGTTAACCATCCTTTGGTACAATCTAGCAAACAGTCATCAAGTCAAACTTGCCTATTGGTACCTGGGTATAATTAACCCAAGCAACCCAGTGTTCCCATAAGCCGCCAGGGTTACATTTGTCATCCATAATGTGGTAATGGTCACAGAAGATGGGGAGCGGATTTACTCTATCTTGGGGAGATGAAACGCAGATTGGGCGACTGATTTGCCGAACACCTCCATTCTGTCCGCAAGCACAACCCTGAGCTTCCAGTTTCTTGTCACTTCAACTCTCCCTCCCACTCTGACCTCTCCATCCATGGCCTCCTACACTGTTCCAACGAGCCACAGCACAAGCTCGAGGAACAGCACCTCATTTATCTGCTGTGACCATTCCCACATCATCTGGGTCCCAAACATACCTTTTCTCTCTCTTGTCTGGCTGTTTTGTTGCAATTCCCCCTCCCATCTTTGTTTTGCATTATTAACATCTCTTTAGCCCATCATCCCCTATCCTCTACCCCATTTTCTCCTTTGCTTCCTTATCCTCCTCCCACCTCTCCCTTAAAAGCCTCTCCCTCCCAACATGCCCCAGTTCTGACTCAGGGTCATGGACCTGAAACGTTGACTCACTTTCCTTTCTCCATAGATGCTGCCTGACCTGCTGAGTGTTCCCAGCGACTACCGTTTTCCTCAACTAAAGGAGATAGTTTTTCCCTATTTACCTTGTTGTACCCCTTCAGAATCACAAGCATCTATAACACCTCAATCTACCCAGTAGAAATTTGCCACATGCTCCCCTCAAATGCCTAATCTATTCAGATTCATTTGCATTTTCTCAACCCATATCAACTCATTTGCAAGATTGGCATCAGCAAATTTAGATTTAGCTTCGTTTCTGTCTCCCCTTCAAAACCATTTATGTATAGAACAAAAGCAGGATCACTGAGCCATCCCTCTCGTTACCTTTCATGACAATGTAGCTCCATATAAAACTACCCATTGTCACCTGCATTTCACTTCTCCCCCCTCAATTGTGTGCTTTCAAACCTTGAGAACCCATCTCCCATGTGGCATGCAAACACACTGCAGCCCACAAATTCTACATCTACCCAACAGTTGGCAGAGTTGCAAGCCATAGATGAACACTACTATTCTGCTAACAGAAGTGCATGGCACACTTATAATAACCTCTGCATTTGATATACCAAGTTACGTCATTGAGATGTCTTTAAGATGTCTGGAATGCATTGCCTGGAAGGTTGGTGGAAGCCAATTCGATAACAGCTTTTAAGAGAGTAATTATTATAATAATCCCTCCAAAACAAAAAAAATAAATTAATCATTTTCAATCCATGACTGTTTGTGGGACACTGCTGTGCGCAATTGGCTGCCACGTTTCACCCACAAATATACGGTCAATTCATTTTACAGCATATTCTGTGAAGCGCTTTAAGATGTCTAGAAGACGTGAAAAGCGCTATATCAAATGCAAGGATTATTATTATTATTTGGGAGAATAAGTTTGCAGGGCTATGGGGAGAGAGTGGGGGATCAGGATTGATTTGGGTAGCTCTTTTCAAAGAGCCGGCACGGACGTAATGGGCCAAATGGCCTCCTTCTGTACTGTATAATCCTATGATTCTAAGTACTTCAGGATTTAGTGCAGTGCCTGTAAATTTGCAGTAGCCAATTTGTGCTCAGCAATTACCCACAAAAAGGCATTATGTGAATGACCAATTCTTATCTGGAGGATTGTTGGCCAGGACGCCAGACCAAACTCCCTTTACTTTTTGAATAGTTCCATTGAATTTTTAAAATACAGCATTGCACTAGAGTGTCAGCCTAAATAGTGTTCAAAATCGGTCTCATGGGACTCAAACCCACAATCTTTTGACTCGGAGCCGAGAAATATGACCAGAAAAAAAATCTTCAGAGGTCATAGGATAACTTGTTTTGAGAATCAGAATTATAGTTATGCAGTGGTGATCTTCTGTCGGTGGATCTGCAGTAGTGTAGCAAGAAACAGCTTTACTTTGTATCTGACTCGTGCAATATGAATGGGGGAGGGATTTGTGTGTAATGCAAACTGGGTCTTATAAGTCTTATAATCACATTAGGATCACAAATACCATGCAAGTGAAATAACTTTACATTAGTATTCACAAATGTATTAATGTTAATTTGCTTAAAGTTAATGTTCATTGGCACACTACTTATTGAAATACTATGCCACTGAATTAACCAGTTTACCAAATTGTCTGGGCTTCCAAGTTTGCCATGTGTCTATAATACAATTATACTGTATATCATCCATTTCTGTGCTGAATTAATACAGTTTGGTGAAGAACAATGATGGAATTGATAAACTGTCAGTTATTTTACTCATTCACCTTCTCAGAACAGCATTTCCAAAACTGAATAAAGACCCCGCGTACGGTCTTTGTGTGGCATTGTTGGGATATTTCTCCTCATCTAAATTTCTTGTTCGACTACAAACCAATGCACTGAATAGTGAAAGTTTACTTCCACAACTCACGCTTTATGTTGGAATTCTCTGCAGAAGTGTGGCCAGCCTCTGGTTCATTCACTTCATTTTTTCTTTGTGAAGGTGGCTTCCATACATCATTGCTCCCACTTGCATCTGAGGCATCCTCCTCATCCTCCTGGCGAGCATTTTCTTCCCCAGCCCAGTCTTCATCATCTTCAAGTTGTTCATTTTTCTCATCATCCCCAGGGTATTGCCCATCTGAGTTATTGCTTTCTGAAAAGCTACCTTCCGTTTGCCTTTGTACAAACCACTCCCTGATGCTTTCATAACTCATGCAAGATCTCGAAACAAGGTCATCAAGATCCTCTTCATTTAAATATTTGTGTTTCAAACAGTAATCTTCAAGAACAGTTTTCCCTGAACTAGCACGCCCTGCAGACACTTTGCTAGTTGACACTGTTGCACTCCAGTTGCTTGACCTTCCACCTCCTCTGGACCTGCCTCGCCCTCGTCCTCTTGGTCTACCTCGTGATCTCCCTCTACCTTTACTCTTTTTGGATGAAGTTGAAGTTTGTCCATTTTGACTCTCCACATTACCACTTTGATAGTAATAGTACCATTTCAAATTACCGTTTTTCCAGGCATATCTAGTATCTCCAAACCAACTTACTATGTCAGTTCTGGCCAGTCCACTTTCAGCTGCTAATCGGTCATATACCTCTGGGGCTGGCCATTGTGTACGGACAAATGCACTTTTAAGGATATGCAGCTGCTCTGGAGTCTTCTTATAAAGCCTATTAGTTGCAGCTGCCATTACTCTCGGTATTGCTAGCCCACTCGCCAAAGATGTAGTATGCATTTGCCCATAAGGTGACTTTGTACGTGTCCCATGTCCTTCTGAATCTTTGTATTTGACATTGTTTTTTCCATTTTCCTCAGCTTTAGCTTCTAATTCTTTATTCTTTCTCCTCTCACAAAACCAGACATCAATCTCCCTTCTGGTAAGTTTCGAGTCGACCCTTAGCCGGTTAACCTCCTCGTCACTTGGAAAGGGACTGAAGAGAAAGCTTTCTTCAAGGAGCTGAAGCTGTTCCACAGTTTTCTCTTTGAACTTTTGTGGAGTAAAATCTGGGAATGCGTTCCACCCATGTTTGCGCTGTTGACTTACTGCAGGGAATTCAGGTGTAGTTTCATCACCTGAGTCTACAATTATAGTACTGCTGACTTCAGCAACATTGAAGTTTTGACTACATCTAGAATTCCTGTGGTTGTATCTTGTGTCACTGAACCACTTCTTAATGTCACCTCTTGACAGGCCCGTTTCCTGCATAATTCTAGCAATCTCAGAGTCATTTGGAAATGCATTTCTAGTGAAGCTTGCTTTTAATTCGCTCAACTGTTCTTTTGTCTTTTTGAGACGAACACCATATGGATCAGCGAGAGATGGAACAGAATTTCCTTGTGAAGTAAGCTGTGAAATCTGGACATTATTGGACCGCTTTGCCTCTGGACCTGTATCACTCTCCTGAATTTTGCGTTTTTGCCACTGGGTTTGGTTCGAAATACCTGCTATTGTCACAGTAACAGAAGAATTTTTAGCTGCTGCATTTGAATTGGCTACCTGCGTTAAGACAATACCTGACTGGCCAACTATCTGACAGGGCTGAAGAATCTGCTGTAATCCATTAGCAGCAGTTGAAATCTGTGCTGGTATTACAGTTATTGTTTGTGGTACAGTGTGCACGGTACCATTAAATAGTTTCTTTTTGGCATCTTCCACCTCCTCTGGAGTCCAGCTGATGCCATGCTTGAGGCGCTGGGCAGTGAACCAGATCTTAATCTGTTCCTCTGCATATTTTGTCTGAGTTTTTAGTGTTGTAACTTCTGATTGTGTGGGATAAGGGAATTTATTGAACGAATTGACTAGGTGAGTATTTGAATCCATATTAGTGTTGTAAGTAGGAATGCTGTTTACAGGAATCATGACTTTTGGAACAAAATTAGAATTCGATGATTGCATAAATGGTACGACTTGTGTAATTCCTGCTGGCAGCATTGATACTGAATCAATTATTGTCCCATTTGCTTCCTGGGTAATGCAGATCCCACCGTTATTAGATTCTATGAATGAATTACAGGCCATCAAATCTTCGTCAATTTCTTCCCCCGCAGCATATTCATCTACCAAACTGGGAGATACAGAGATTCTTTTGGTCTCGGTTCGACTCTTCATCATCTTCATAATTGGGGTCTTACTTATAGAGATTCCTGTTGGAGGGGCATCAGAGTTTTCTGCAAATTCTTCATTTTGAGAGACACCATCACCATAAGATTCCTCAACAGTCTGCTCAAAGATGGTTTGATTGTTGTGTTTTACCATTTTGAGCTTAAAATTTAGTTCACCTGAATGACATCTGGTATTATGGTCAGTAAGAGCATCATATCTTTTGGTTGTAAAGTTACATTCCACACAGAAGTACGATGGATTGAGAATAACATTTGGATGCTTTGAGTCAACATGCACTGTAAACTCATTTAAGTCCTGGGTTTCAAAAGTACAGTATTTACATTCATAGCCTCCCTCCAACTTCTTCGTCTGTTGAGCATCCTGCACTTCCTTTTCTGGACTACCTTCATCATCCACTATGACACCTTCTGTTGTCAAGCTCTCATCAGAAATATCTGGAGTGAGGTCATCATCTATATCTGCAATCACATCCAGATCTGGCTCCTCATCCAGGGTCTCACTGGCAGGAACCATACATGGAATCGTGGACTTCCGTTTGCTTGCCATGGTGAAGGATTTTTCTTCCAGAAAACCTATGCTAAAGAAGTTTTATCTACTTCTTCGAGATCTTCTTGCTTTGCTTATCTCCCCAAATGTCAGCAGCTCTACCACACTGCATTCAAGGGAGCTTCATCTGCAAAATAAAAGTTATCAAAATGTTACTTCAGAACTATAACCATGTATGTTGTTAAGAAAACTCACCTCGCTTTTAAATTTAAAACTATCACTACAGCACAATATTTGGAGAAGAGTAATATAAATTTGGATGCGATCTAATTTTAGTTGGATTACTATACGAAGACAACAGGCCAGGCAGGGTATTTACCCACAGAGAGTGAGGGAACTTTGATAGAGCAGTTGTCAATTTGATTCTTTGTCTGCCAAAAATCTTACTTGAAGTCTGATATACTGCATTTTTGTAACCTCAGAATCAGTTAGGAGAAATATTTAATTTAATATTCAATGCTGAGACAATCTACCATCTTGGTATAAAGCTTCCAGAGCTCCAATAAGTTGGTAACAATTTCAGGCAATAGGCCATTGGTACATCTAGCCTATCCATCCAACATCTCAAAAGATTTCGTTAACACTTCTCATCATCTAATAACCCTGTCATGGAGGATAGAGCCTGGTCTCTGCATTGTTTTCAACAACTCAAAAACACTTTGCTTTATATGCTGTTCAACACAGAGGAGTTCTGTGCTAAGGATGAAAGATCAGCAATCGTGCATTTATAACTTTAAAGCCAAAAATGCAAATCAATTTATAATAGAGGGGATTGACAAGTTAATTAGGGGCAAATCTGCCATCTTTTAGAGGGATCCAAAATATGAGAATACAGTCTTAAAATATAGAGGTAAGGCAGTTAGACGTGAAACCAGAAGATATTGTGAGAGTGAGAATGCAATGCCCCAGAGGCTATAGATTAGAATTGATTGAAATATTTAAAAGGGAGATGCTTGAGATGTAAGAATCTGAAGGAATGTGGAAAACAAGGCAGGGAAATGGGATTAAAATAACTGCTAAGATCTAATAAATAGTGGAACAGGCTCAGCGGGCCAAACAGCCTGCTCCTATCCCTCATTCTGACCTTTATTGAAGCAAAAGAATGAATAGCAGCTCAAAAATCCCTCAGATACAGTGTATTGATGTCTTCATCATATTTCTCCTTCAACAGTTCAGGGAAATAATGGCTGGCTCTTGTGATTCTTTAACATAGAGATCAATTTAATTCCATGATAGCCTTTTATAACATTTCAGTTCAGCAAAGGGCTTCTCAATTCACCAATAATACAAAAATGTCAGATGTATAAGAATCTAAAAAGGCAATGGAAGGGAGGACATTATGCAAAGCAGAAATCTGGCAAAATGTGCAAATGTAGAATTCTGGCACAACAAGTGCTTTTACCCATCTAATCTTCAGTTGGAAGCACATCCAGTGCCAGAAGTAACATCTACTCTTTTTTGACCCAGAGTGGAAAAGTCATAGGTAGTAACAGCACAGGGAGGTTTAACTAATCTTAAGCCAACAACATTTTGGCAAACTGACATAACATAACAAAATTACAACATGGATCAGTTCCTAATGGGCATGGACTCATCACAAAACTGCCTTCAATTTGGACCGCTGAGGCCCCACAGGAAGACTGGTGCTGAGATGTGTCACAATCATCGGTGAATATTGGGGAACATTACTGGGGAACATTAGAGGGAGCTTCATTCAGTATCCTGCTGTGCTACACAACAGCCTATTGGATGATGACGCGTTGAAATTAGACATCATTCCAAATCCCAGCCCTAAAACAAAATTTATAATAATTAATTTAATTTAAAACCAGTTCCAGAATTGGGTCAGGTGACATTGTTTGTAGCTGCACATCACCACAGGTCAGTCTGGTGCAGTGGTAGCACTCTCGCCTCAGAACCTGGTTTGTGGTTTCAAGCCCAATATTGGGATTTGGAACTCAGTCCAGACTACACACTCCAGTGCAGTGATGGGGGTGTTCTACAATGTTGAAGGTGCCGACCTTCAGATGAGCTGTTAAACTGAAGCCTGCCTTCCTGCCTGTTCAAATGCATGTTGAAGATCCCTCGACACTTTTGGAAACGAGAAGAGAGTTTGTCCCAGTGTCATGGTCAACAAACTCCCAAATAAAATAGGTCATTTATTTCATGGCCATTTGTGTGACTTTGCTGTGTGCAAATTGACTACTTTTGCCCATAAAGTACACAGTCACTACAATTTACAACAAAACCTGTGAAGTGCTTCGAGAAATGTGAAAGACACTATATCAAATGTAAGGATTATATCTCTCCAGGTTTGCTCACTACATCATCATTCAATGTGACTTGCAACACGTTGTAAAGAATAGTGCTACAATGTTACTAAAATAATATTTTTCACTGAACATATTAAATCATTTCGGACTCAAAGAACTCAGTATAATCATGGACTGTGTTGTCAAATAGAATTTTCACAATAAATAAATTACACCTTTGATATGGATGGCTAATAGCACACTGTACCAGTGTGTACTAATATACTAGTTTGAATTCCAAATTCATCACTTTCAAACTTGCAGTGCTATACATCTGATAATAATCCTCACATTTGATATAGCACAAGATCACATTGTTAAGGATTTTACTGTTAAGTGTAGTGACTGTGTTTTGAAGGAGAATTATCTGAAACTGTGAAAAAAAATCCGACTTTGTATCTCCCTGTTGCCCCCTTTATATTTTTACAGCAGCTATATCACATTGCATTCTGAGGAACTCTACCTACAAATATCGATTTTTTTAAAAAGTTCCTTCAGAGCTACAAGCATATATTCAGCAAAACCTTCAAGATTGAACGAGGACTAATTTGATGACCATGTAAGAGTACTCTAATATAGGTGCAGTTTGGCTGATGCTTGAGATTCTTATGAGCATGTGAGCCAAAAATGGAATTAACTGCAATACAGAGCATCGATTTAGCTAAAGTAAAACAATTGCACAATAGTGTTCAAATGATTTTAAAGAAATCCTATCAACATTTTTAAATAGTTACACAATTTCTCCAAGGTCAAGGGAGGATAGAATTATTGGGGCTCAAAAGACTATTTGTTTCCTGTTCCAACGTACTCTGCAAAAGCAACGCGACTGTTCGACGCCTCAGATGTTTTGTTTAGCAATATTTTTTATTGGCTAGGGAGCAAAAACTATTAGAGGGCAAACATTTATAGAGTACGTTTCACTCATTAAAAACTTCTGCTAGAAAAAACTCTTCCGGCACTACAATATAGTATTAATGTTTCACAGACACTGTTCTATATGCACTTCTGAGAAATGTCGCAACTTCAATTCCAGCTGCTATGAACTTTAGGATTTTTAAAAGCTTGGGAGTGGCAATAAGTAAAACAACTGTGCCACGGCCTCTGTAATGCCTCCTGCTTTAAATTAAATTCTTAAAACTGCCAGATAAACTAAATAAACACATGGAAACTGTAAAACGAAAGTATATTCAGATTCTGGAGAGCAAATTTGACAAATAATAATAATAATCCTTGCATTTGGTATAGCGCTTTTCAAGTCAGGAGGACGTCCCAAAGCGCTTCACAGAACACACTGTAAAGTGAATTGACTGTATATTTGTGGGCGAACGCGGCAGCCAATTGCGCACAGCAATGTCCCACAAACAGTCATAGATTGAAAATGACCAATTTATTATTGTTTTGGAGGGATTATTATTAGGCTCTGTGTGGAGTAAGGAAACTTGCCCAAGGTTTCGCCCTCTGCCTGGAATTGAACTCGGGTCTCTCGCTTGCAAAGCGAGTGCTCTAACTACTGAGCTACAGGACTCCACAGGACAAGCATTGTTATTAAAGTACAATTAATATTCTGCTCAATTGGAGACGTTTCAAAGGATTTACTGAACTAAAGTGCAGTAATAACAAAAAGGATATACACCAATAATATTAGGCAAAAAATATAAACAATACATTATCTGATCTCAGGTAATTATTTTGTGTACCTGATTGTCCTAACCCTGGAATGCAGGAATTCATTTCCTTAAAACATTCACTTTGTTTTTCCTCAGAAGGGTAATCGGATACATTTTTGACTATGTTTTTTCATTGTTTACAATGCAGTACAAGATGTAAATAAACCAAGCTTAATGTTACATTTGTGTCTATTAGTTTGCCACATTTGAAGAAAAAGAGTCTGATATCAAAGGTTAAGGAACTCCCGTTTACAGTACATGACACACAAGGATGTAGTACGAGTGTAGAGATTCCTGAAACTACCGGCACAATGTGTGACAGAAGAACAGGATCTTAGGCATATACATATAAAGGATTGGAGCACAAGCCAAAGGAAGTGAATTTACACAAAGCACTGATCTGGCCACACCTGAAACACTACCTACAATTCTTGTCACTGCATGAAAGGAAGGAAACCTGGACTTTGAAAAAGGATACAGCAAAAGGCAACCAGATTAATTGCTGAATTAGATGCCTCAATTACGATGCGAATTTATGGAGGCTGGAAATGTTACCTAAAAAGAGGGCTCAAGTCAGATCTTATTGAATATAAGATCCTAAAGAGCAATATGCTAAGTGTACTGAAACTGAATCCTAGTAACATTTTTGGCAAGGTCAAACAATCAAAAATAAGACTTAAGATCACAATGGGAAAAGGTAATTCAGATTTAAGTTTTCTTGTATATTAATAATAATCCTTGCATTTGATATAGCGCCTTATCACATCGCTGAGACACCTCAAAGAATATACTGTAAAGTGAATTGACTTGTGTATTTTGTGGGCAAAACGCGGCAGCCCTCTTATGACAATGTGGACAAGACAGTAGCCATAGTCTGGCTCCCGTCAATGTCTTCACTCCTGCGGATCTAAACTCCTCAACCCCCCTGGGCTCTCCCTCAGATTCACCGAACCAGTGCACAATCTAGGTATCCGGTTCTACCCCCAGCTGTCCTTCCTCCCCCATATACGATCCCTGACCAGGACCGCCTTCTTCCAGCTCCGCCACATTGCCTGCCTCCGACCGTACCTCAAATGCAGGCGAAACCCTCTTGCGTGCATTTGTCGCCTCGCGCCCGGATTACTCAAACGCACTACTCACTGGTCTCCCCAGATCCACTATTCCAAAAATAGAGATCATTCAGAACTCTGCCACTCAAATACCTACTCGGACCAAACTCCGTACCCACATCACACCAGTCCTGCCAGGCTCCACATCATCGAACGACTTCAAGATCCTCATATTCGTGTTCAAATCCATTCACTCCCTGGCACCTCCCTACCTCTCCGACCTCCTCACTCCCCAATCCACCACCCGGCGCCTCCGCTCAACTGGCACCAGCCTCCTGCTCGTCCCTCACATCATTCGCTCCACCATTGGAGGTCGCACTTTCAACCACTATGCCCCGAAAGTTTGGAACACTATCCCTCAATCCCTCTGCCCTGATCCTCTCTCTCCCCCTTTTCAACTCCTGCCTTAAAACCTTCCCTTTTGACCATACTTATGATCACCTCCCCGCCGTGGCTCGAGTCAGGCTCCATCTTTGTTAAGCGCTCTGAGACGCTACCCTGCGTGGAGGGTGCTATACAATGCATGTTGCTGTTGTTATACAAAGTGGTGAATATGTACAACAACAAATTAACAGCTATATAGCACCTTTCATATCAAGAGGATGTTCCCAGTACCATGATATGAACCCAGTCAGGGGGTAGGGGAGATGACTGGAGGTACGGTCAAAGGGGATGATCTTGAAAGAAACAAGGGAAGAGATGAGACAAAAGGACTCCAGGATGGAGTTCCAGAAAGTGGGATCACAACAGCACCATACTGATGGTGCATCAGACAGGGTATGTGAAGCATGCCCAATACCCACCCGTAAATTGTGTATGTAGGATAGGGTAGCCAGAAAAGAATTGGAGACACATAGTGCCAATAACTTCATGAGGGAATTGTATAATTACTTGTTAAAAATTATTTGAGGAGTGAAAGAGGGCGTTTTTTTTTTTAAAAAGTACATTAGGATGGACCACACTGAAAACCACAATATAATTTATTCACAATTTGAAAGTCACTTTCACGGCTGTTTGTGGAAGCCCGATGTGCGCAATTGACTGCTATGCTTCATTAACAAAACATAGTCAATTCACTTTACAATATATTCAGTGAAGCGCTTTGAAACGTTTTGAAGACGTGATAAGGCGCTATGTCAAATGCAAGGATTATTATTATTATTTGTTCAAAACATGAATAATGCCTTTTCCCCTAAACTTAGGAGGCATGTAAAATTCAAAAGTGCAGGTCAACTCCCCCTAAAGTAGAAGCAATTGCTCTAACATTTACAAGGTTCATGTCTTAGCATGATTCATTGCTAAAACTCAAAGGGGGAGGATAATCTTTTTTCAAAGAGAAAATTGAGCCTTTTTAAAAAAAAGTATTCTCAGTAATAGAAACTTTAAAAAATGCCCTTAATTTATTTTTGTACTCACAGCATAGCGAGCACAAAAGTCTTGGAGATTAAACCACATCCTACCTCCTGAGCTGGTGATGCAGTCATTGATTGAAATGGCCCTCTAAATTCAACGCTTCATCTCCACGAAAAGGATTTTCTCTCTTCCTCCTTTTCCTTAATCATTTTTTGAGTAGGCTTCCACAAATGCTTGCTGCCCTCCAATTACGTCATTCTTTACATGCAATCCCAGACAGTGAGGATTAGAAGCTTATTTTAAACCACAAGAGGGGGGAGGAGGGGTGCGGGGACATCAGAGCTGAACTCAGTTGTATCCTTGCCCCAGACCTACAGGTGGGAAACTTTGGAGCAGATATTCCTTTGACAGTAATCAGGAATGGGAAGCCCAAATGATGGTTTCCCTTCTGCACTTCAAAGACATACATCAATAAGAGCAACCTTACTGCTTCCCATCAGAAATCAGCTCTCAGTACAGATCAGGGAATCAACTTGGATTATCAAGGCATGTACTGCTCAAGTTTCATATTAGGTATCAGCTAAATCAACTGAGCCTGTGGGAAGCGGCAGGAATTACTCCAGGGGGATTCTCAAGAAGATGCCAACATAGATCTGAAGATAGGCCAGAAAACGTTTGACTCACCGAGGGTTGCGAAAACATAATTAAATAAATCACACATTTGTGGTATAAACAGTGTTCAATGAAACATTGAAACAGAGAGAATTTGTTTAAAGTCTGAGCAAGACGATAACAAGCTAATGAGTCACCAGCTTTTCTCCAGTAAGAAAAAAAGATTACTCACAAGTTAATAAGTCTTTCCTTACCAATGGAATAAATTATATGTTCCTATATTCCACGAAGTAGCTTCTAGACCACATCAGCAATCTTTAATAAATATTATAATTACTGAAAAAGAATGACCAACTTTTCTATTTGTTCAATCTGTGATTCAGGGTGAACCAAAGTTCAACCAGTTTGGGATAAAAAAAATCTAGTGCTATCGATGCATATGCAGCATAAATTCCTCAAGAATTTAACAGCAGCTTTTAAAAATGTTAAAATTCTAATTGGAAACATAAATCTCTTGGACAGTAACACAACAAAAAATAGTACAATGAAAATTAATAAGGGGATTGTTGCCAAAATGATTCTGTTCGTGAAGACAACTTTCATAGAAAGGCCATCCTTTGACATTTACTGACATACCTAAATCCTGTTCAGCTCACAATAGCAGTCAACCAGTTGGGAAAATCATTGCCCTGAAGCTGCGATTCAAACTGAAGCTACAATAAAAAAGCCACTTCTTCAATCAAATCTTAATGAATTTCTGCCTACATGTGTTGAGGGCACTGTCACATTTAATTTTCAATTCTTGAAAGCATGTTATAAAAAAAAATCCACATATAATGTTAACCCAACCACTGGACCACGACTATATTAAAAGTGACAAGATTACATCGCAGACCTGTTGACACACCATATTCCCATCAGGTTCCACATTACATGGGTTTAGCCAAAGCTTTTGTTCAATGGAAAAAGAACACAAGAAGATTATTTTCCTGCTGTCTTTAACATCTTAAATTTCAAAAACAGTAAAGCACAGTCAGTTATCAACCACAGTTGATATCAGTTTCTGTTTTGGTCCCTCCATACAAGCGTTAAACATATACACTACTTGCTATTGCTTTAAAGCTGAAGATTGGTGAAATCTTGTTTGGTTGAATAGGATACTGTTGCATTGCTATGTATTTTACCTGCAATGGACATTATTAGCATATTTGTGCTGTACCTTT